>NC_139642.1:39056734-39066734 GCF_964638095.1 Poromitra crassiceps
ATACTGTAGAGAGCAGCTATAGTATAGTAGAGTGAACATACTGTAGAGAGCAGCTATAGCAGAGTGAACATACTGTAGAGAGCAGCTATAGTATAGTAGAGTGAACATACTGTAGAGAGCAGCTATAGCAGAGTGAACATACTGTAGAGAGCAGCTATAGCAGAGTGAACATACTGTAGAGAGCAGCTATAGCAGAGTGAACATACTGTAGAGAGCAGCTATAGCAGAGTGAACATACTGTAGAGAGCAGTTATAGCAGAATGAGCATACTGTAGAGAGCAGATATAGCAGAGTGAACATACTGTAGAGAGCAGCTATAGTATAGCAGAGTGAACATACTGTAGAGAGCAGCTATAGTATAGCAGAGTGAACATACTGTAGAGAGCAGCTATAGCAGAGTAAACATACTGTAGAGAGCAGCTATAGTATAGCAGAGTGAACATACTGTAGAGAGCAGCTATAGCAGAGTGAACATACTGTAGAGAGCAGCTATAGTATAGCAGAATGAACATACTGTAGAGAGCAGCTATAGCAGAGTGAACATACTGTAGAGAGCAGCTATAGTATAGCAGAATGAACATACTGTAGAGAGCAGCTATAGTATAGCAGAGTGAACATACTGTAGAGAGCAGCTATAGTATAGCAGAATGAACATACTGTAGAGAGCAGCTATAGCAGAGTGAACATACTGTAGAGAGCAGCTATAGGGGGCCTTTTTTGCCGTCTTCTCCCTTTTTTATCTTCTTTCTCGTCCATTTCTGAACGAGGGGATCTTAATTGGGCCTAAGCAGCGTGAGTAAAGTGGGTCACAGGGTGAGGCGGGCATGAGAGAGCTTACAGTTAGCGGAGTCATCATGGCTGGCTGCGGGGGCGACGGGCTGCCTCTAAATCTGGAATAACGCAAACGCTTAAAGCCGCCTCTGCTCCTCCATCGCTCCACAACACACACACACACACACACACACACACACACACACACACACACACACACACACACTCACACACACACACACACACACACACACACACACACACACACACACACACACACACACACGCACACGCACGTGCACACACACACACACACACACACACACACATCCCCCTCCCTTCGCCTCTCTGTTTTGATCGCTGCCTCTGTGCATTTCTGTCTCTCCTGCAGTCAGCGTCGACTGGATTTTCGTCTCGTAAGCTGTAGCTGCACCGAGCACCTTGGTGCACGTTGAGGATATTACCCTTGCAGAGCTTGTCCAGAATCCTAATATTCACTGATACACACACACACACACACACACACACACACACACACACACACACACACACACACACACACACACACACACACACACACACACACACACAGAGACACACACACACACACACACACACACACACACACACACACACACACACACACACACACACACACACACACACACACATTTGTATTCATTCATTACCTGACCCCTGACCCTGACCTTGACCTTAACCCTCCCCACACTCTCCTCCATGCTCTTAACCTTTCCCATAATCCTTAACCTGAGAATAAGCCCTTCAAGAAGATGAGGACATACCAAATGCCCTCACTTTGATGTAGCCTATTTATGTATGCATGTATGTGAAAGCAAGTGCACTTACAGTATGTCATGCGTCAAGGGTGAGTAGTTGTTGCCTTGGTAACAACTAACGGGGATCCAAATAAACAAACAAAAAAAACAGTCAACTTTGGCTCTCTTCATCTGTATACCTTTGTGGGGACATTGGATCCTCAGATGTATAGGAATACAAGAGCACACACACACGCGCACACACGCACGAACGCACATACACACAGACACACAAATGCACACAACACCAACAGGCTTTAGGACCCAGTGCTCCAGCAATAATAAGGTAGCAGAGCTGAGGAAAGGCAAAAGGAGAGAGAGAGGTGGAGGGAGAGAGAGAGAAAAAAAGAGAGAGGAGAGGAAGGGACAGAGAGCTATACCACTGTAGTTGGAAAGTCAGAGAGAAGCTGAGAGCAGGAGAGGAAACTTGAAGATGGTTTAGATGCACAACTGCTGCCACAAGGACATCCAGAGCTTCTCCTTCCTCTGAGAGGGGAGACGAGGAGGAGAGAGCCCGCTGAGGAGACCAGAAGAGGACATACTCTGCAGGGGGGAAGGAGACACTTTGACTGAGGTGTATGTGTGCATGCACACATTCATAGCCATCATCTGTCTCCACACCTCAGTTCAATGGAAGGACGCTTTCAACTTTGACTCACACACTCAACGCTCGGTCACACCCCCACTCTTGCACACAGGAGTCATTTACAGTACACACACATGAATACATGCTTATTGATATCCTACTGCATCTGACCTGCCCACACTAAGCTGATAGTCCACACAAGGCTGTGTTGGCTGATATGCTGGAGTCCTGTGGATGGTTGAGACAGGGACACTGGATTCCCCCATTCCTCCACTGAGGACTCTGCTTATCCTGCGGACGGGACAGGAGGGGACGGGACGGGACAGGATCCAAGGAGGGTCTGACTTTCAACATTAAGGTAAAAACCAAAGGAACCCAGAGGAAAGCTGCAGTGATGATAGGCTACTCTGGGAGGAAAAACAAACTGGGTAGCAACAAGAGGACATTCAAAATGTATGGTTATGTTGACTTTGGGTATCTTTTGAAATTAAAGGATTCCATTGCTAAACATATTCAAAAATGTGTGTAAAAGCATTCCTGTTAACTGATATAAAACCTAATTGAAGAATACATATTCTAAAAGCTTACTGCTTTGAGTAAAGTGGTTATAATAGCTAATAACTTCAACAATATAATATTAAGTCTGACTTTCATGTACAGAAATAATTGCATTGTGCTAGATAGATGTGACATTTTACATGTCATTTTGGAATGAAATTTCAATTATTGATTTGAAGACTATTATTTGAAAAGATGATTCATTAGTATTTATCATCATTTTGATGAGGTTAATTTATTTATATCTGTTTGTTAGGGAGTAAGGAGAAATATGTAATACAGTTACTGTATAAAAGAAAATGGGGACTGGACTGATAATAATCCTGAGCCCTATAGAATAGATGATATCAGTCTTCCTCATCTCATGAATTAAAATGATAGCCTAATAATTAATCTTTTTCCACAGCCTTTTTTCTCTGTGTATATTTAGACTGATGTACAGACAGACATACAATAGGGGCTGTGCTGCTGCGGGTTGGGACAGCATGTATTTCCTCTTACAGAGCTTCTATTCTATCATCTCCTCCTACTCTCCATTGTTAGAGCTATTTACAGCTGCACAGCCGGCTCACTGTGAAGTAGTACAGAATAGCAACACTCTCATGTAGCATATTGGAAAGCACAGCCAGTCAAAACCACAGAGAACCTGACACATAACTTCACACATGTTCATCTCTTGTTGGGTGAGAGAAGCAGAGATGCTCCTTCTGTCAAAACCTTCATGTTTTGTTGATGTTCTCTGAGCCAAAGTAGCCTGTAGTCAGTGTGTATCAAGGAAGAGAGAGATCAGGTGGTCCAGATGCCTTCAAAGGACAAGCAGAGTATTTTGCTTGGCAGAATTCCTAATTAAGAGCAGCCCGTCTTCTTAGTTGTGAACCTGTGTGTGTGTGTGTGTGTGTGTGTGTGTGTGTGTGTGTGTGTGTGTGTGTGTGTGTGTGCGTGCGTGCGTGTGTGTGTGTGTGTGTGTGTGTGCGTGTGCGTGTGTGTGTGTGTGTGTGTGTGTGTGTGTACTAGGGGGGGTTGTAGGCTGTAAATGAGCTACCCCCTCTGCCTGCCAACACACACGTTCACACACACACACACACACACATACACACATGCACGCACGCACACACACACACGCACACCCACGCGCACACGCACACTTCCCCTCATATAGGTCATTGTCAATTAGTGGCAGATCCAATATGCCCTCCCCTCTCTGTGCTTTGTGATGATAACACCATGTAATACATCATCTCTTACTGTATGTATGGACTGTGAGAGGCTAATTACCCCACTGTTTGTCTCTTTTTCTCACACACACACACACACACACACACACACACACACACACACACACACACACACACACACGTAGATAAACAAACGCAAAGAACTATACACATCATCATGGTTATAGGGCTGCAACTAACGATTATTTTCATTGTCGATTATTTTCTCCATTAATCGATTTGGTTGGTCTGTCACAAAATGGTAAAAAAACAAGGCCAGGTCGAAACCTGGCATAGGCCCGGTGCATGGTATCGTCACCCATTTTTTCCATAGGTGGGTTGTATCATTTTAGATAGTTATTATCATGCTAATGCCTGTGCAAATGGTAATTTTTCTGATCAGTTTGTTTTTAAGTAGTTATTTGACATATAAAAAGGGATGATTGACAGCTGTGGCAGCCAGTCTCAAGCCGTCATTGGCTGGACAGGCTCTTCACCTTATAGATCTATTTTACATAGAGAAGACACTGCTTGGTAAAACCATGGGTAAAACAAAAGGAAGACACTGCTTGATCTGTCTACCAGACTGTATATCGATGGACCGCAATAAAAAGGACATTGTTTTGAGAAAGGTGCGCGAAGTTGGTTGGGGACTGAAGTAAGTTCAGAAAATAATGTGTTTTATTAGTTACTCCAGCTACGTTATCGTTTATTTTAATACACAATGGTTTTAATGGAAGCAGACTAGCATTAACCGCTTGTGTTAACCGGCTGTTTTGCCGGTTTTTGTCGGCTTCATATTACTACAACCGATAACGATAGCTGGAATAACACAATAATAGACACATATTTTCGGAACTTACCAGGTTTTCCAAACTACCTGCATATGCCAGGAAATGTGTTTTATAATGTTAACTCCCGGGTCTAACCATAACATGGGGCCTACACAAGTGTACATAACCACCAGCCATTAGCTAATCGCTAACGCATTAGCGTTAGCTTACAGACTGGAGGTTTTATTTCAGTAAACGTTACAACGTAGCCAAAGGTTCAGTTCGATTTCACCTGTTAAACCAACATTTGTTACAAAATGAATTAAATCATAACGTTAACCAAATGCTATGGAAACATTAGCTAATCAACAGAGCTGCAAAGATCAGTTCATAGGATAATAATTTCCCCCTGTATGACGGTTTGTTACCGAGAGCACCTCGGAGTCTGGCTGCTAGGAGCAATCTCCGACAACGAAATTCATCCTCTGGCTGCAGCACTGGGGCGGCGGCGCCCTCTAGTGGCCGGCCGCCATGTGTGGAGCATTGAGCATTGCCGTGCGTAAAGTAGTGCATAATGTATCCTGGCGACATGCGGGAACATAGAGGCCCTGGTGCATTACCGCACCGGTGCCAAAAAATTGATCAGTGTTTTCCAAAGCTCAAAATGACGTCCTCAAATGTCTTGTTTTGCCCACAACCCAAAGATATTCAGTTTACTGTCATAGGGGAGTAAAGAAACCAGAAAATATTCACATTTAAGAAGCTGGAATCAGAGAATTTAGCTTTTTCTTCCAAAATGACCGGTTAATCAATTATTAAAATATTTGGCGTTTACAGTAATTTAATGACAACTAATCAATTAATCGTTGCAGCTCTTTCACACTGTAAAACCACAGACAAACCAAACGTGTGTATTCTAATCAGTGTTTAGTGTCTCTTTAGCCTTAGTTGTGTTGGTCTCATCAGCGAGGTCACTGTCACTTTCACAAACACACACACACATCCTCCCACCACCTGTCCCCTTCACATGCACACACACACACACACACGCACGCACACACACACACACACACAAACATGCACACACGCACGCACACACACACACACACACACACACACACACATACACACACACACACACACACATACACACACACATACACATACACACACACACACACACACACATACACACACACACACACACACACACACACACACACACATACACACACACACACACACACACACACACACACACACACACACACACACACATATACACACATACACACACACACACACACACCTTTGACAGCTGGTGCAGCCAGGGGAATGAGAGGAATGACATGGGTGAGACCGATAGTCAGCCTTTTACAGTAATAAATATCTATATCAGCCATCGACTGCCTGACTTTACAGCGGCGATAAACAGTCAACAGCCTGCTTCAAAAAAGGGTTTTGGTATATAGCTAATTCATGTTTTCATGACAACTGTGGGGGTGGGGGGGGGTCCATTTTTATACAACTCACACATTTATATAGCCTATGGCTGCAAAGAGAAGTCCGATTGTATAGAAGTCAATGGGAAAATGACCCTACTTCTCACTTGATTTATTACCTCAGTCAACACTTTGCTAATGAGTTTAGGTCTCAATCGCTAGTTTCAAGTATACAGCATGATGTTCATTTTGGTCCCATTTAGAGTCAAATTAACCTCGCAAGGCAACTGGATTCACATTAGATCAGATCACATGAAACAAAACCACTTGGCAGTGTCAGGGTAGAGTAAAATAGAGGATAAAGCAGACTATGCTTTGGGGCAGTCCAGTGGTCGCTGATCACAGACCAATAGGAGGCGGTGCTGCCACTTTGTCTGGCTTGAAGAAGAAAAAATGACGACGGTGAAAACACCAAACTCGAGGCTTCAAAACGGGAGTCCACAAACCAATGGGTGACATCACGGCGGCTACGTCCATATTTGTATACAGTCTATGGTGGGAACAGTGAATCCTTATCATTTGGGCGAATCTCCTGAAAATGCAAAAATTTCACTCACTTGCAATCTCTCTCTCACTCCCTCTCCCTCTCTCTGTCTCTCTCTCACTCTCTCTCCCCCTCTCTCGCTCTCTCTCACTCACTCTCTCTTTCACATCTTTGCCAGTCATCTTCTCATCCCCTCCTGACTTAGGCTACATGATTTTTGCTTCTAGGGCTTTTCTGACCGGACTGGAGTATCGCTCTGTCGTGGATCGGAGCTTCAAAGGGAAGAATGTGATTGGTCTACTGGAGATCACCAATCCAACACTTGTGAATAATTCTACGCTTGAAAAGGTGTGGGTAAATGGTTAGCGCCGCGCATTCTGGCATTTAGCGTCAAGGAAAAATTAGGGAATGCGTGTGACCACGCCCACTAATAGCACTGGGCCCAGCCATAAACACAAATTTAAGGCCAGGTGGAGAATAGAGCCCTCTATCTCCACGCTGGCCTGGGAATGCCTCGGTATCCCCCAGTCAGAGCTGGCTAATGAGGCCAGGGAAAGGGAAGATTGGGGTCCCCTGCTAGAACTGCTACCTCCGATGACGGATAAGTGGTTGAAGATGACAGTGTTTCCCATACATAAAGGAATTTGTGGCGGGCCGCCACAATAATATTTTGACCGCCACAATAAGATGTTGACCAATTTTTTTTTTTTTTTTTTTTTTAACAGTGCACCTGAACGCAACATGCAAGATATCCACTGAATAAGTGTCCAATAAATGTTCATGTCATTCTGGCCAATACTTCTGTTATAGCATTTCAGTCTGGAATATGGAATATCTTTCAATAATCTATGATTTAGCTGCTAAATTGTCAAATACCGCCATCTGCTCGCTACTCAGGCACTTATGTATGTACTTAACCTAACTAACTTAACCTAACTAACTATCCGGTGTGCACAACACTGTCAGCCTAAACTCCGGCTGACACCCCAAAAACCTACAATCCGCTACAGAAAAATGTATATTGTTTGTTTATTAACTGGCCCCTCGCCTTCTATCATTTCACGAAAGTGGCAAAGCAAGTTGAGTATCCCTGACCTATAGGGAGAAATTTAGTTTGTCATTGTAAACCCACAGCACAGTAATGATGACATGTTCTTCATAGATCTAGCCTTTTAATTTTGCTCTTAAGCTTTCTCAAAGTACACCAAATTCATGCATTTTACTTTAATATGTTTAAAAAAATCTCACGGGGGGGCATGCCCCCGCACCTCCCTAGGGGGTCTGCGGTCCCCCACCACAAATTCTCAAAATCCTGTGGGAAACACTGGATGATGATGATGATGAATATCGGCACCAAATATCAGCTATTGGCAGATTCAGTACAGAAGTAACTGTATCCGTATCCGCCTTAGAAAAATCCATATCATCTGAACTCAGATGCGTGAACCTATTTGAAATATTTATGTGGCTCCAGTGGCGGCACAATGTGTAATAGAGAGTGTACTGCGTGTGCTGTGAGCATGTAAAGCAGTAACTAACCCTATCTTACAGGGCCACGTGCTTTTTACAGTCGCAGTCACACATAAATAACACTCACATATATCCAGTGTGTGTGCGTGCATGTGTATGTGTGTGTGTGTGTGTGTGTGTGTGCGTGTGTGTGTGAGAAGGGGAAATATCACAAACAGTCACAGCAGCCGTGGGGGTAGAAGGCACTGGAGCGCAAGTGACACATACATGCATACATGCACACACACACACACACACACACACACACACACACACACACACACACAAAAGATTGCATGAACGACATGACATCGTAAGATCTAGTCAGTCAATATTTCCCAGTTTCAGATATGGGTAACTTCTCTCATTCCAGGCCTCATTACACACTGGCACCAGCTGTGCGAGCATTGTGTGTGTGTGTGTGTGTGTGTGTGTGTGTGTGTATGAGTTTGTGTGTGTAAGGAGGCACAGGCTAGAGGGCTGCAAAGAAATTACTGACTGTATATACGTGTGTGTGCACGTACGTGTGTGTGTGTGTGTGTGTGTGTGTGTGTGTGTGTCTGTGGTGTGTCTGACTGTGTGTGCATCTGTGTGTGCATCTCTGTGTGTGTGTGTGTGTGTGTGTGTGTGTGTGTGTGTGTGTGTGTGTGTGTGTGTGTGTGTGTGTGTGTGTGTGTACTACTCTGGGGGGTTAGAGCGGAGCATACTGAGGACTGATTAATGAGCTCATGCTGACACACCCACACACACACACACACACACACACACATCACAGGGGATTCAAAAGTAAAGGGAAGCCAGCGGCGGCCGAGCGTGACTATACACTCATTTGTTACTCTAGAGTGAATTGTGTGGAGATGATGGGCTCTTTTGGAGC
Organism: Poromitra crassiceps; assembly: GCF_964638095.1. Lineage (NCBI taxonomy): Eukaryota > Metazoa > Chordata > Actinopteri > Beryciformes > Melamphaidae > Poromitra > Poromitra crassiceps. The sequence goes on from NC_139642.1 coordinate 39,065,845, forward strand.
GTGCTGATGTGACAGTACGTACACAGAGCTGATGTGACAGTACGTACACAGAGCTGATGTGACAGTACGTACACAGAAGCTGACTGCAGGCGCGGCCTGGAAGCATCCGTGCAGTTATCAAGCAGAGCAGAGGAACAGAACAGCGCTGAAATGGCAAATTAGCCTCCGCTTCATTTAGCCTGCAGTGAATGCTCGATTACTGTACAGTGAGTGAATGCGGGTTTCCATAGGAACGCGATGTTACGGGGCAGCATGTTCCCGCTTATCTTATCTGTTCTGTTCAGCTTCTTCAAGACTCAGTTCTCAGTTTCTCTCCGCGTCGCTCAACTAGAGACTGAGAACTTTCTCAGAGCTTTCGTTGTTAAAACTGGGTGGAAACAATTTGAGAGTTTAAGAAATTAAAATAAAAAAATGTCCCCGAACCAATCCAGTCTTTATAGTGTGGCCCTTCCTGCAGAAGGATGGGGCGCTGACACGCAGAAGTCATGTGCTTGTAAATGGATAAAACAGAACCAAATGTCAACGTTTTTGAAACAAAAATATGTTGCATAATCATGTTTCTAGATATCTGTACATCAAGTGTGCTATTGACACAGCGCGGTGGGCAGTCAGGGCGTTGTGGTCAGGGTGGATGGAGGGCGTAAACATGTGCCTTTCACACCAGAGGAGAGCCTGTTCCTATTAGATCAAATGATTAGCTACCAGTTTAATGATCAACCATGATCAAATTCCTGGCGGATAGGCTCTTACTGTTTGAAGTTTTAATTAGCATTAAAACCGTGTCTCCCAGAGTCTGAGTGTGAGCTTTTAATATCAAACTTGGTGAAATGATTTCAGTGAGTGTATCAGTAGGTCTTTGAACATTTTCAGCACAAAACCTATTTTCTGCT
>NC_139642.1:39071734-39176734 GCF_964638095.1 Poromitra crassiceps
ACGTAGCCTACTACTTTGAGCCGGTACACAGCAAGCAAGCGAGTAGCCTATCCACTGTTAGCCAGGTCAGATAACGTTATCGTCAACAATGATGAGCACTTTCTTGTAAAACATACCTGGACTCCAACAAAGAAAGCTTCAGATAGTTGTCTCTCCTCCATCTCCAAGACCCACAGACATTAACGTAATTCCCTGGAATGCGAGACTTAACGAGCCAGTTACATGGCGTTTAGACATTGCCGTTTGCTTTTATTTGGTATGTTACATACAATTGGCTAAATTATTAGTTAATTCAGAGTTAGATGATATTGGAGCAGCGCAGCCATTTTTTATTTTATTTTATTATTATTTTTAGCCGGAAGTTTTGATACGGCCACACAACCGGGTCAAATGGGCGTGGCTACATGAGGGGGGTGGAGGAGAAGGGTGGGACCTGCAAACCTGCACTGCTTACTTCAACACCTGGGTGTGATTTTTTTCCACTTCCATTTACTGAGCCTAAAACTGTTTGGAGCCCCTCTGGAGGGGCCCGCCTCCCACTTCCCACTTCCCACTAAGCATAAGTAAACTGGTAAGGTAGCAGTCTAACCTTTCAGTCTCGTGGAGGAGCTCTCAATCAGGCGTGTCGTTTTAGTCCAGTCGCATCTTCTTCATAAGTCGGTGAACTTTGGAGAGCTTCAGCTGCAGAGGACATCCTTCAATATTAGCAGAGCAGTCAGCGGCTGTGGATCTGCAGTCGTGACTCAGGACTGTCGTCGCCTCAGGCTGGTGTCCTCTGTGTTACAAAGCAGTCCAGCAGATGCACTTTTCCCTTGAACACATGGTCATCCTGCTATGTCCTCTATCTTGTGTGTGTGTGTCTGTGCATGCGTGCGCATGTGTGTTGTGTGTATGTGTATGTGTGTGTGTATGTGCCTGTGTGTAGGGGAACAACTCTGGTGCAACCACCAGGCGCGTGGGTAGCAGTGCAGTCATCAGAGACAGGGTGCTGTGCTTAGGGAGGCAGAGTGGAGTTGTGGAATCTAAATGTTATGTGTGACCTTGTTCTCCTCTCGACAGCCCTGCACCATGTCGGAGGTGGATTGGTAGAGGTGGATACAGCGTCGCCCGACTCCTCGCCCGTCCCGAATGAAACCCTCTCGACGGCGGACGGGGCGCATTAAAAATACATGTCCCAGAGGAGGGCTGCGGTGGCGAGCAGCAAACTCACAGCCATAAATCAGCAGCGGAGGACTTTGATTTCTCCATTATCTCTTCCCGCGGTGACAATGGAGGAGCAGGCATGTTCGGGGGCCTGCTTCTGGAGCCTCATTGCTTTTACAGATTAACTGCCTCGAAATAATGCCCCAATCCCTTCATGACATCATGACGGACTGAACATCTACTTTGTTATTCCCTTTATGATTGGTGTTCAGATGCCAAGTCATTGCCCATTTCCATCCAAAAGTATTTTTACCCTAGAGGGGAGTGATTGCTGTCCCAAGGCGTGCGCAATAACACCATGCCACTGTGCTCAGATTAACACTTGATATGTTATGGCACGAGACAGCTTCCATGAGGTCCTGAGGGGAAACCAGAGTGAAAACCCGTTGCCCCATGTTTTTTCATAGCCTCTGTCGTGTGCTAATCAAGGTGCTCCATCATCAGAATTGACATTTCCATATTGTATGTGAGAGAAAGTAGCCAACATTAGCATATTCATGAACACTGACACACTCAATCATGTGACATGGCAGCTGTGAACCCTGAGCCATCAAGCCCTGCAACCAATAGCTCATGACATGTGAGGGAAGGAGAAGAGCTGGAATCCTCTTCGACACAACCTCAGCACAAAGCAGAGAGTTGCCACTAGCAGAGTCAGAGTATTTCACTCCGTCATGGACCTGGCCTGTGTAGTTGGGCTGGAGAGCAAGACCTATAAGACAAATTCATTGGATTAAAGATGGATTATCACTGTGCGGCTAAAGCCAGCACAGCAGCCTCTGTCGCGTGAACCCATCGTACACTGTTCTGGGAGAGGCTCTGTGGATTGATTTGTTTGTAGATAGCGTTTGGTTTGTTGATGTGGTGGCCTCCTGCCTGGCTGGTATTCACAAAGAGGGATGGAGAGTCTGGATGAGCTGGAGCACCCTCTCCTGGATGACAGCCCCAATAATAGCGGGGCTCCGGGGCCAAGGTCCGGACCCGCCCCTGCAGGACTGTTCAAGGGCATCTTGGTGAGGTGTGAGGAGGACCGGGCCTACCCTCCTCTAGCTTGGAGGAGCTACTGCGGAGGGCGTCCTGACCTCCAGCAGCAGCAGCTTCTGGACCCCTGCTCCTTGCCTCGCACCTTAGAGTCCTTCTACCCCCCGGCTCCCATCTGGGGCCACACAGATCCCCCGGCTTCCATCTGGGGCCACACAGACTCCCTGCTGAGCAAGGACTACCTGGAGACCACGTTTGTGGACATCCACCCCGGCTCCACGCTGGAGAGGAAGCTGCTGGCCGAGACACAGGACTTCAACAGCATGTCCTACAGCCTGGATGATGAGGACGACCTGCTTCCTGACTTTGAGGTTTTTGAATATCTTGTGTTCTGATGATAACATTCCACACTTACAAGTCCACAACTCCACACTGTAACATAAACCAACACAGGCAGAACTGCAGAGAAAATAAAAGAAACTGCGGCCATGTAAAAAGCAATACACTGCGCAGCATTCTGCCACAAAACTAGCCTCAACAGAGACTACGATTGAGACATCTGGACATTCAATCATAGTCTCAGGCAGATACCGGCAAAATTCACTGACCTCCTGTGTTATATCGACCCTACTTCTCTGTACTGTAGCAATCACACAAAAAAACAATACTTGCCATAAAGCCATGGTTGTTGTCCATCACGACGGGGTGTTTGTGTTCTTAAATATTGTGTAGTTTTGAATATCGAGCGTTTTTTGTCCTGTCCAAGCCTGTCTTTTCTGTTCTTCGGCTGTGTAATTTCGTGTTTCCACCAATAGCCACAGCAGAGAGGGCACTGTTTCTCCACGGGGAAGCCAAAGCCGTTTTCAATTGTTTGTTTTCGGTATTGAAAATTACACAATATATAAGAACACCAACAGCCCATCGTGACAGACAACAACTCTGGCTTTATGTCGAGTATTGTTTTTTGTGATCGCTACATGCATGCAAAAGTAGGGTCAATATAAAGGGAGGTGTCAGTGAATTTCGCCAGTCTCCATCTGAGACAACAAAACAAGACAGTTCAGTCTCCTCCTGCTGATGTCGTGATGATGCCCAAGAGAAAGACAGAGGAAAATCAATACCACACTGCTGATGATCACATCTGATCATCATGTTTTCTTCCAGCTCTTTAGTTGCTGTTGGGTTCAGAGAGTGCTGCATTAAAAGGAAGACATCTTCTTTTATTCTCAGGACTGAATTTTGGAATTAGAGAGGAATTCAAAAAAAGAGGTATGAGCGATGCATTAGAGGGCATGGCAGCAACTGAATGCTTACTGTCAAGAAGGCAGATTACATAAAGCTGCTTCCTGCTGTGCTGCAGGTAATGACAGTACAGTAGCGATAGAGGATGCCAGCTCTATTTCACAGATCGCTGAACAAAGCCCAGCCTGGAGTGAAATGTAAATTAGCTTTAAGATGCTTATGAGACTCATGTGATGTGTTGTGAAAAATAGCAAGTCAACATAATCATATGAATACGCTCTACACATGTCAGACTAGTTTAGTGTTGGGAGTTGGGGGTGCATCAATATCTACTAGTTAATTATATTATTATGGAAAGTCTCTCAGCAAGGACGAGGTACAATTGATAGGTCCAATTATCCACTGTGTGCTGCAATGCTGAAGGCTGTTTTATGATTATTACTTCATCTGATTAAGAAGAACACAAGTATGTGGACACACACACACACACACACACACACACACTCACGCACAAGCACACACGTCTCACACACACACACACACACACACACACACACACACACACACACACACAATAACACGTGCCATTAAAACCAAGAGCAATGGCTCAGCCACAAAGTTTAGGATAGTCATTAAGAGTTTTCTCTCCAAAAGGACAAAAGAGCAGCACATAAAAAAACAAATCTAACTCATTGTGAATGCTGGCTGTGGCGCAGTGATGCAAAGGCGCTGGCCCGTGGGAATGTAACCTGACATTGACCTCAAAGAAACATAAAACAACGCCTCCATCTCCTTTCTTTTCCACTTCAAAGGACAGAGTTAGAGGAGTCAAACAGGCTGCAGATCAAGCCCCTTTATCTCTCCATGACGAATTTCCAGTATGGAGGTGATCTATACTGTATGACCCCAGAGCAGCAGAGACAACCTCAGGACGTCACTCAGGACGGTCCCGTCCCCAGTGACTTTCCACATGATATGAGCAGGTGTTTCGCTTTCTGCCTGATGATGAGATTTCCTCTTTTCCTCAGAGACGAGAGCCACCACCGTAACTGCTTCATGTCGACAGAAACTGCCCAGGGCGGCTCAGGCCTGACATCAGAGAATAATTGCAGACAAGACGGATCAATTGTTAATATTTCCAGACTGGAGATGCGCAGTGAAAGACATCACACCCATCAAGATAACCTTGTGAACTAATCTTTAAAATACCATGTGAAATGTTGTATCCTGGGTCACCCTTGTCTCATCTCTTTTAATCTCAGAAGCAGATCTCATCCATCTTCTCATCTAACTTTATACTGTAGCCTTATATTTCGCTACACATCCATCTTATCTTACTAAATGACTTGTCATCCAGAAGAGATTCTTGAGAATGATTTCCTAGTCTAACTCTCATGAACATCTCTTTGAGAAATATTCGATGCTGACAATTGATCAGATCAAACACGCATGTTCATGTTCAAATACTTAAACTGGAGACAAAATCTTCCAGTTTCCCTCCAGAAACTTTACAGCCACTCATCTAACTCTCATTCATACCAGCCAGTCAAAAAAGGAAGGACAATAGACAATTATTTGGCACAGGAAATAACACAAGGAGAGTAATATGACAGGTGACAGAGGAAGCCAGATTGAATATGCAGCCGTTTCAGAAAAATGTATGAGTCAAGAATCGCCTGCAGTCAGCAGAGCTAGTGCACATCCAGACTAACCCCATTCAGTCACATTATCTTACAGGCACCAACAAAGTCTTCCAGTTGTTCCGGAGGACATGTAAACAACATAACAACAACAACAACAACAACAACAACAACAACAACAACAACAACAACAACAACAAAAGCCCATATTTTAGCCCGTATTCCATAAAACATTCCGTTTTTGTTTCTGCAAGCAAAGTTAGATCATAATCATCTTTGTTATGAAAGGATTAATAGACTCAACGATGTCACAGCACCACATTAGGTCTAATTCTTGAACGCTACCTAACTGCACCCCGTCTGCGATCCTAGGACTCATCCAGTGATGATGACTTCAGTGATACAGACAGTGAGAGCAACTTCCCTCTGATGATCCCTCAGGACTACCTGGGTCTGGCCTTTTTCTCCATGCTCTGCTGCTTCTGGCCCCTGGGCATCGCTGCCTTCTACCTATCGCAGAAGGTACTGTACACACACTCAATCCTAAACTGACAAAGATACAAACTGGCACAGCAGCTAACGGTGACTTTGCATGTTAAACTTAAAGTCTCATCCCCATTTCTCCCTGAGATGTGTGTGTGTGTTTGTGTGTGTGTGTGTGTGTGTGTGTGTGTGTGTTCGACTTCCAACAGGTAACAGTATCTTAAAGTATAAATTCACCAAAAAAATGAAAATTCAGTCATTATCTACTAAGCCCCATGCTGGATGGAAGGGCTGGTGAAGTTTAATCCACAAAATATTCGTGGAGTTTCACAGCAAAACACAGTTGCAGAATTCTCCTAAAACAAGAGCTGAGAACAGTGTATCACTGCTCTACCATATCATAACGCATGTCTTATTTTTATATAGTCTTGGATCCGAGTTGCTATCCTTTTCAACCAGCGAAATCATGCTACTACGTAGCACACAATGTGTCAGCTAGCATGCTACAAACAACCAAAGGCCAATGTTAAGACAAATCTATATCCTACCAACATGCTAGCAGCTAGCCTATAGCCATATAGCGAGAGCAACGCAACACCAGCAAACAACATTAAGAAATCAATAGAGCCTTGAAAACAACAAAAAAACATAAACTGTATCAGCAAACAATAACTGTACCCACCTCCCTAATCTTTCCTTTAATAACTAGCAGAATACCTGTAATACATGTAATAATAGAATTGTTACAACTGCCCTATAGTCTCGCAGGTCTGACCACATGAGACTACAACTACCCAGCTGCTGGCCAATTCTGCTGGCTTGGGTACTCTCCAAGGTGCTGAAACCCAGTTCACTGCTGTGCATAACCCACACCGGGTTTTAAGAACTGTCCGAGGTGCCGTCCACCACGGTGCAGAATCTGCACCGTGCAATCTCCGAAGTTTCCCAGGGGATCCGAAGGTTCTCCAGGTGGGCGTCAGCGACCTACAGGAGATGGGTAGCCTGCAGAACTGGCCAGCAGCTGGGCAGTTGTAACAATTCTAGGCTATTATTACATGATGTGTGCGGCAGACTGACATAGAACCTAGAATTTCGAGAAGAATTGAAAGATAACTTATACTGTAGTTAATTATTTTTAGCTAACCATGTAGTAGCCCGTGCCCCTGTAGTTACCCTGTATAGGTACCCGGTAGTAAATAATAACTACAGTATAAAATTGAAATTAAATTTAAATGATTATTTCCCATAGGTCATACGTATGTAACAACAGAATAGGTACCCAGTAGTTACAAAAATGGGTAGGGTATAAGTCTTCGATTTGTTACCCACTTATTCCATAAATTCAGATTTTGTTACCCTGACCTTACCCTGTAAGTTATCCTGTACTTACCCTGTAATTGAGGACTGTATTCTAAATTGTAACTGTATTCTCTACTCTCAAGTGGTTTGCTGAGGTTATACATCTCTTTTAGGGCACAATAGCTTGTGAACGCGTGAAGCAGGTGAAAGGGATAAGCGTTGGTGCAGCGTTACTGCACCAACTATCCCATCAGTCACCATTACCAGCAAACACCTCTATCTCTAGTCACAGGAGGCCCCTAGTTGATATAGGCATCCCTCTAGAGCGCCGGGAGAGAAATCCAATTAACGTTTTTGCAAAGCTAACTGGCAGCAAGCTGCAAAGGCCCTTTGATCAGATCAATGGCCTTCGTTAAGGTTTAATTAGAGTCATAACAAGCAGCCGCATGGTGATAGATTTCCAATAGTGTTGTATGCTACCTAAAATAGGGGTCAGAGTCAAAGACAAGGACTAGGAATGGAGGGCGAGAGGAAGAGAAGGGAAGGCCAAGTGATGAATGAGGCTCAAATGCTGGGTGTGATTCAGAGATGGAACATAACATGAGCTTAGCGTGTGAGTGGAAGGAGTGCAAGTGGAAAGTGGGGCTATAGGGAGGACATTGACACATGGACACATGACAGGAGGACATTGACACATGGACACATGACAGGAGGACATTGACAAATGAGGACTGATGTTCTTCTCTCTTCTTTTCCCCCACTCATCCTTATCTCTCCTTCCTCTGCCTCCTCTCCTCTCTTTCTCAGACCAACAAGGCTTCGGCTCAGGGGGACTTTCAGGGGGCGAACGCGGCGTCCCGCCAGGCTCTGTGGCTCTCAGTGCTTTCCATTGTGTTTGGCATCATAACGTACATCTGCGCCATCGCTGCGCTCATTTCTTACCTGTCTGGGAAACCGCCCTAAAAGCAGCTCTCGTGCAGGGATACACAACAGAAGTAGACCCTACACTTCCATAAACATCGTCCACACGCCGCCACCTGATCACCCCACCTGGAAATGTAAAAAAAAAAAAATCACAATCTTTGTTCCTTCTTCCACCCCTGCCTGGATACATGTTCCGCCTACACAGAGATGAAGAAGCCTCGACTGGGCTGTGCAAACAAAACTGAGAGCAGTGTATTGATCATAATCACTTATAATTGGATTAGGACATAATTCAATGATGAGGAATTAGTGGAAAGATGTTCTTCAGACATGAAGAAAAAGCTTAAATTCATCATTCAATATCACCAGAATATAAATGATTCAGTCTGTTGTATTAAAGTGTTATTATTTTGTCAATCAAGGACTTCAGTTAGCTGCCATCTGTTAATTCCTTCTTTTCTTTTTCTTTTTTTGGGGGGCATTTTTGTCTTTATTTGACAGGACAGTAGGGAGACAGGAAAGGTGGTGAGAGAGAGAGATGACACACGTCAAAGGACTATTATGGGTCGGATTCAAACCCGGGTCGGCCGAGCAAAGGACTAAGACTTTGTGGTACCAGGTGAGCCACTGGGATGCCCCTGTCCTTTAATTCTGTGGTAATCGTCATTTTGTATGGATAGGTGTCACATTTTCATCCCAAACAGTGAATATATCATGTTGAAACTCCTCACATGTAAAGCTTTCAGAAAAGCAGACGTTATCACAGCATTGTAGATATCTCACCATCAAACACTGGATGAGTAATGGGAGGTGGAGGGAGTGTGCGGTCCTGTCTGCGGTGGGACGTGGGAGGAGGTGGGACATCAGTGACAGAGTCTGCAGATTTATGAGAAGAAGGGCACAGCAAGGACGTGGCAGCAGCTCATCCTGATGGACATCGCTGTGGGAGGGTCTGATGAACTGCCCGAGGCCCACCTCTAGTGTGGGACACCCACAGGGAGTCACCGCACAAACACACCCAGCAATCCCTGCTCCCTGGGGGCTTAAACACAACATTACACAAGACATTCACCTGCAGATATAGGACTGATTCTGCTATGTTGTTTCTGATGTTTCTTTATGTTGAAACACACAAAACTACTAAATGAATGAAATATCGTGCCATAATGTTATTCAGAAAAATGTGTTCAAGAGTTTTAAAGAAGGGCAATGCAAGTTGGCAAAAGTGTCTCAGGATATGGAGGAATAAAGAAAGTGCTTCAAGACAGGAGATGAGACGGAGAGCGCGGAGCAGACCTGAGAGGAAAGTGCAAGTACACAGAGAGTGCAGAGCAGAGCTGAGAGGAAAGTGCAAGTACACAGAGTGCAGAGCAGAGCTGAGAGGAAAGTGCAAGTACACAGAGTGCAGAGCAGAGCTGAGAGGAAAGTGCAAGTACACAGAGAGTGCAGAGCAGACCTGAGAGGAAAGTGCAAGTACACAGAGTGCAGAGCAGAGCTGAGAGGAAAGTGCAAGTACACAGAGAGTGCAGAGCAGACCTGAGAGGAAAGTACAAGTACACAGAGTGCAGAGCAGACCTGGGAGGAAAGTACAAGTACACAGAGTGCAGAGCAGACCTGGGAGGAAAGTGCAAGTACACAGAGAGTGCAGACCTGAGAGGAAAGTGCAAGTACACGCAGAGCACAGAGCAGACCTGAAAGGAAAGTACAAGTACATGCAGAGCACAGAGCAGACCTGAAAGGAAAGTACAAGTACACGCAGAGCACGGAGCAGACCTGAAAGGAAAGTACAAGTACACGCAGAGCACGGAGCAGACCTGATCAGGAAAGTGCAAGTACACAGAGAGTGCAGACCTGAGAGGAAAGTGCAAGTACACGCAGAGCACAGAGCAGACCTGAAAGGAAAGTACAAGTACACACAGAGCACAGAGCAGACCTGAAAGGAAAGTGCAAGTACACGCAGAGCACAGAGCAGACCTGAAAGGAAAGTACAAGTACACGCAGAGCACGGAGCAGACCTGATCAGGAAAGTGCAAGTACACAGAGAGTGCAAGTACACGCAGAGCACAGAGCAGACCTGAAAGGAAAGTACAAGTACACGCAGAGCGCGGAGCAGACCTGATCAGGAAAGTGCAAGTACACGCAGAGCACAGAGCAGACCTGAAAGGAAAGTACAAGTACACGCAGAGCGCGGAGCAGACCTGATCAGGAAAGTACAAGTACACGGGAAGAACTCTGGGGAAGCTTGTATGAATTATTCCATTAATAGAAGCAACCGGGACACTGCTCCCTGCAACCCCAAATATAGACTCTGCTATTTTCTCCTCCCCGACAACACAGGACCTGAAATCCCCAAGAAGCTCCTGCTTTCAGTAACGCAAACTTACAGAATTAAGTGTTCCACTCAGATGTGTCACAAGGTAAACACTGTTAAAGGAACAGTTCAGCTAAAAATGAAAATCATGTCATCATCTACTCACCCTCTTGCCAAATGAGTAGAGGTGGGAATCACCAGATGCCCTACGATAGGATATTATCACGATACTTAAGTCACAATAAGATAGTATTGGGATATTGGGATATGCTAGTATTGCGATATATTGAGTATTGCGATATATTGTAATTTATTACCTTTTTTCAACTGCAAATTATGTCCCCAAAGGAAAAAACTTTGTCAACATCTGTTTTATCTGAGAGAGATAAGGTTTCGTCTGTGGAAAAATGGGACTGTCAAGCAGACAGACTGACCAACACTGTCATAAAAACCTGTCATGAATGTTGTATTCACTTGACATTTTGTATAATACAATATCACGATACTTGGCATTCGATACGATATATTGCCCACAAAATATTGCGATACTATACTGTATCAATTCCCCCCTCCCCCCCCCCACTCCTACAAATGAGGGCATTGACTTCACTTGTTGACTAACAAATTTCACCTGTTTCATTTGGCATGAGGGTGAGTAGACGATGACAGAATTTTCTTTTTTGGGTGAACTATTCCTTTAACACCCCTTTTGTTTTGATGAGCCAGTGTCCAGGTCGTGACCCTATTGGATAAGACACACAGTGCTCGTCCATCTGATGCATGAGTCAGTTTAAAGTTCATCTCAGTCACAGCAACAACAAAAGAAAAAAGAACTGCATGGTGAGTTTGCACTTTGCCATGTCAAACTTGCTCCAAGCTTCAGCTTCCCTCATTTGGTCTTGACTGATTGCAAGAATAGCTTTGATAGAAAAATAATTGAATAAATAAAAACTCTTGCCATATTGGTTTGAGGTTACATGTGCCATAAACAAAATGCTGAACAAGGGAAGTCCCACTGAGGAAAAAAAAAAGTTTTCTATTTAGATGATGTATAGTTTTATAGAGTCCAGAGTTGGATCACCCATTATTGATTTCAAATTTTAATATTTTGTGTCCCGCAAAACCAGTGTTGTATCAAGACTGAGTTGATAAAGGGTGATGGTCACTACTACCAATCTATGTGCACTTGATAACCTGCGATATCTCAACATCTAAATGTTGTCGACCGTTGGCGTGCGGTGATGAAACCGCACTAAACACCGTCATCCAGTTCTGACAATCCTAAGCAATCCTGTCTCCACTGGGCATTGGTTTTGATGGCAGAACCCCCTTTGTTGTTACAGTTGAATCCCCACAACAGATTTGTCATTTATATGGAAGCATTAATGTGTAGATGATCAGAACACCTTTAGCTCTCATGCTTTCATGAGATGGGCCTTGGTCAGATCTGTCTGGGGTTAAGATTTCGCTCAAATGGAGAATGAACGGACGAAGTGAGAAGAGAACACACGTGAGGCGATAAAGATCAAATGTTGTGGCAATTGAATATATTAGTATATGAGATATACTGTACTTTCCCAGGTCACATCATTGTATTGAGTTATATGTAAATACAAAAAGAAAAGAATCCCAATAAATGCACTCATTTGACATCCATTGTTCCTCCTTTAATTTGCACATCATCTTGAACTTTAGTGTGCTTGTTTCTTTTTCCCGTGTCATTGTGATTGAAGGCTGAAGGCATCATCTTGGAGTTGGATCGTAGATGAATATTAACCAGGAACAGAGATTCAAAGTAAAAGATTGTAGCCACAGTCCCATCGCTCTGAAGTAGAATGCTTTGACTTACAACATAAAAACAAACAAAAAACACATTTCTACAGCAATGCAGTCTTTGTCCAGGTTTTTTAATACAAGGCTGTAAACTTTATGGTCTTATATTAAAAAACCCAGACCCAGAGAATTCTTTATGACATAAATAATTCTGCATTGGCACTATATGAGTGCGACTACAATATTTTACTTTGAATGAATGCATAATAACCCAACCACCATACACCACCACGAACAACTGGACTGAAACAAATGTAGCCCAAAAATGGTTGCTGAATATTTTATTACAACAAAAAGGTTTGTATGGTCTGTTAAAAAAAAGAAAAAAAAAGAAAAAAAGGGGGGGGAGAAGAGGCCATTTTCTCCATCAGAGGGTTTTGGAGTATCGCCGCCTGACAGAATCTCTGTAGAACTGGAAGATCTTCTCTGATGCTTTCTGACTGACTGCTATACACTGCTGGAGCTGTGGAAGCACACACACAAATTAAGAACCTTCGCAAAATACTAAATGTCTGTGATGTCCCCGCGGGTATCGACACGTGAAGTGAAGACACCGAAAACGTCTCGCCATCATCGGACCTGGCACGAGAATTGCACAGATGTGATCAGGAACATAAAAGCAAACATGAAAGGAGCAAAGTCTATTTTTTAAACAGCGCTGTAATGTGTATCCAAAGGAAAAACTCACTTCCCTGAAATCAGGTATTAGGCAAGATCATTCATCACTCTTAATTTCACAATGTCCCTAGGAAAAGAAAGAAAAAAATATATTTATCTACTGACCTCATGAACTGAAAACGATCCTTTGGTTGATGACATCATCACTCTGCGCTCTGTGCTGTCAATAGCAAAGGTCATCAAAGCTCGACTTTCCTGAGAGAGCAAACAAAAAGGAACAGATTAGAACATACAGTGAGGTTTTTTCTAACATGCAGAAGAGAACTCTCCAAAACATTAAAAGGAAAAATCCACTTTTGAATACTCTTACACAGTTATGTATCATAATCTGTGATGTTCAACGCATTCTTGGGAGCTATTTTGTAATGAAGTGTTGTTGTAATTGTGTGTGTGTGTGTGTGTGTGTGTGTGTGTGTGTGTGTGTGTGTGTGTGCACATCCCCCTCAACCTACCAGGTCGATTTCTACTTCAGCTAGTGATTTCCTATATTTCCCACAACGCCTTGCAACAACCCCCAGAGAATGGGCCTGAATTTGTTCCAATCGGCTGTGGCTCTTACGTGTGTGGGTGGAGAGAGAGAGCACGATATATATTTTCTGCTATCAAAATCCATTGCAGCTGCACTGGAAATATCTCAGTGTGACGTCACCTTGTCTCTACTTGGCCGGTTGTCAGGGAGGGATAAGAGAAAAATACATCGCAGAATGAAGAAAACAATCGCCAGTGGCTGCTTTTGGAGCTGTGTTGAAGTGTTTTTTGGGGGGAGGGTTCCTTTAATACAATACAATGCAACTAATGACTATTTTCATTATCGATTAATCTGACAATTATTGTCTCGACTAATCGATTAGTCATTTGGTCTATATAAAAAAAATAAAAAATAAAAAATGTCAATCACATTTTCTTCAAAGCCCAAAATGACATCCTCCAGCCATCGCCTCTTTTGTCCTGACCAACAGTCCACAACCCAAAGAGAATCAGTTTACTGTCATAGAAGACTAAAGAAACCAGAAAATATTCACATTTAAGAAGCTGGAACAAGAGATTTATGTTTCTTAAAAATGAGTCTAAACGATTAATCGATTATAAAAAATAGTTGGCGATTAACTTTCTATCGATGGTTGCAGCTCCACAAAAATGCACTTGCCTTTTCCTGTGCTGCAGTGGGGTCTGTGATGATTTGACCCTCTTTGTCGATGGCGCAGGTCACGCCGCAGAACAGGCAGCTCATAGGAGGACCAGCGTCCATGAGAGCCATGCAGGCGGCGTTCAAGAGGCAGGACAACAGCTGGGGCCCAGATAAGGACGTGACACCGGGACACGAGGCTATCTCAGATGTGAACGTGACCTTCCCAGCACAAAGGGAGTAAGGCCTGTGTGCGTTACGGCGACAGAAACGTCCTCACCGGACTGCATTTCTCTAAAAGGATACCGAGCCGTCGTCATGCAGCACCTGCAGAATGAGAGTGAGCGAGGAGCGGGGGTGAAGGGAGGCGAGCAGAGACGCCTCGCATGTCTCACGCACGCACTGCTCCTGTGACCGCTCTCTTACACCTACAGAAAAAGAAAACAGAAAACATACAAAAAGGTTGAGCTGCTGAGTCTGTCTGTACTTGCTTGATTTGGACTGCAGGCAAACTGGCTAAACGATTCCCCCTTGTGGTGTGTGATGGTAAGACAGTCTTTACACAGCAGGATTATTATACTGTGGCAGTGATTCTCAACTTTTTTAGTTGAGATTTAGTCTACATTAGGGCCACCGAGCCCCCTTTGATGTCTCTCAATGCTCAGACCCAAATCTGAAAATATATTTTGATGGATCATGATTTTGACCAGAATCATAGACCAGAATTCCATAACCCTCTGTGGATAACAGTGATCTTATGATCAAAACACTCATTATTCTACATTATCTCATTGTGTTAACTTCTTAAATTAAATAATGGTGAAGTTTAAAATGTAGCACTTTTCTGGGGACGCCCTGGAACCCCCTCAAGGACCCCTCGTGGTCCCCCGGACCCCACGTTGACAACCACTGCTCTATGCAATATGTATACAGTATGTATATCCAATAAACAGTATATGCATATCCATTAGTAGCACTGTTAAGAACGTGCCGCCTGTGGCATCCCGGTGGCTCACCTGGTAGAGTGCGTACCACAAAGGCTTAGCGCTCGTTGACACCATATGCCAAAGCCACGCTGAAGCTACGCTGAAGCCACGCAGTTTCATTTCGGCGTCCTTGTTAACAGGTGAGACCGTTCACACCAGCCGCACGCCACGCCACGCCGAAGCGACTGTTCAGGATTCGGTTGTATTTTCCAAGCGTGAAGCTGCCAGGCATGAAGTCAATGTAAGTTGTGTGGGCGGGGGCAAGGCGCGCCGAGCGAGGCGCTGAGGAAAAGAGAGTGCTTCTTGTGTGACCGGTTTAGCGTGATACTGCGCTTCAGCATGGCTTTAGCATGGCTCTGGTGTATGGTGTGAGCAAAGGCTTAGTCCTACACGCTGCCGACCCGGGTTTGAATCTGACCCGTGGTCCTTTGCTACGTCATCTCCTCTCCCTCCCCACCTTTACTGTCTGCCTACTGTCTGATCAAATAAATGCCACCAAAAAATAAATAATCTTAAAAGAACATGCCTCCTCACTCTGAGCCACGTAAATGTACAATGTGGAATAATCAAATTACAAAAACAAACAAACACTGGAAACAGTTGAATTGACTGGAGCACACAAAATCATTGGCAGGCAAATTTAATGAGGTACAAAAACTAACGTTTCAATGCAAGCAGCGTCTTATTCAGAGTAAAAAAAAAAACTAAAATGCAAATGCATTTCTTAACAAAGCTACAAAGTGCAATACATCTAAAGAGGAAACAAAATAAACTCATCGACTGAAGAGGAAGCACTGCCCCAGAGTGTTAATGCCAACTCAGCAAAATGCAGAAACAAATCGACAGACCACAGCGGCGGCGGCATGAGGAACGCTTACTTGGCAGTCCCACTTTGGGCTGCACCACCACCTCCATGGTTGCCCGGTCGTAGATCTCTTTGCTGACTTTCACCTCCGCTGGTCCGTAAACTCCAGCCAGCACACTGGTGTCTCCTTCAGAAAAACACAAGAGGAAATTATTAAATTGAATATGTAGATAATAAATATACAATAAAACACGCACAAGTAGGAATTAGGATTGGGTCATATGGTTGAAATCAATAACATGATAATAATCACAATAACTTTCTTTGATATCGATATACTATATATATATATATATATATATATATATATATATATATATATATATATACATATATACACACCATATACATATATACACACACACATACATATATAAACACACACGCAGACGCGCACGCACGCACACACACACACACACACGTGTGTTATATATATATACACATACATATATATTGTGATATATCATAATAAGGCTCAAGGAATATTCCTTGAAATGTTTCATATCTCATTTTGAGTTTTTAAATAAAATAAAATGTTATAAATTTAGATGGTAGAATTGTGTGTCACAATATGAAATATCTTCATATTATGACGGTATGATTCCAATGAAAGACGTTAAATTGAATTATTGCCATAGTAAAAACAGGAAATCAGTCTAGATGGAGCTTGAATCATGGTAGTGTTAAATTGCAGATGGAGCATCTGAACGGGACAAAGTGGGTACTGAAACCACTGAGAGGGGGAACATTAAATAATTTAAGACAGACATTGACAGAGGCCAGCTGGTGTAATTAATGATTGATTTTGAAATATAAAATGTCCACTTTTGGAGGTAGTGAACAAATCAAGTTTCCAAATCATGCAATATCAGTTCACTAGAGGTAGAGTAGTTCATCATCACACATTTTCCCTTTTTATTAAAACTATGATGTAGAACCAACAGGTATTTGTTCATCTGCAATGACCTGCCACACAGGCAACTGAAAAAAATGATAAGAACATGTTATAATCATTTTCACTGCCTGAATTTAAGGAAAAGGCCTGACTCCTCAACACGGTTGCAATTTTCCATCGCTGATAAACGGCAAAATCATAAAATGACAGGCCTGACATTGAAGAAATTAAATGGGTGTGCAGTAGTTGACTCAGGGGGGATGTGAGGGCATACCATCCCTCTTGAAATAAAATTGGTCAAAAACCATCACCTTTGTAACACTGCCATCCCCCATTCATGGCACAGCAAAACACACGGCTGAGACAATATTGATTATTATTTTGGTTATTATAAATGGCCTGGTATATATAACCTGGGGCTGGTAGCCATGATTATTTTTCTATAATTTAGTCTACACTGTTTGAAGTGGGGCAAAGAAGAAACAGGGGGTTTTGGGGGGGGGGGGTCACTATTCTGAGACTTGTCGTGCGTTCCTTTATCACATACGGGTATTTGGTATTTGGCTGGTCTAGGGGCGGCGGCGCGTCAATACGTGGGTGAGCAAGTCCCAACAATTCTCTGTTTTGACCTGACAAAATGCGTGAAAATGAGTAAACCACGTTAACGTTAGCCTAATTTTAAAACCCTAAGACAAACATTCAGTGCTTGACGTTTCACTTTCCTGAATTTTAGCTGTTGTACGGAGAATTACTTAATTTAAAATTGTGTGAGTGCAAATCAAGCATGGAAGCCTTGCCTGACTAGCCCAGCTCCTATACCGTAAAGGAGGAATTTGAGTGGTGTTTTTCTGTCTCGCTACCTTGGATGAAGGATGATGAGCCGTCGGGCCGGGACAGTAAACTCTGTTCGCAGCCAAACTCCCTCAGTGAAACGTTTGAAGCGCCAGAGACCTCCATCATCGTGCTGCTCGGTGAAGTGGAGACGCGAGCGTATGACGTAATGTGTTTTGCAGCTTGGGGCAACATCATATAATTGCAGCGCCGCAGAGCCCGCAGAGCCAGCTGGCTACGCCTCTTGACACTCTTGACACGGTCTGGCTACGCCTCTTGACACGGTCTGGTATACACATCACCCTTCAAAATAAAATACTCGTTGCTTTCTATCTTCCACACAAAATAAAATACTCGTTATTTTTCTCTTGATTTAAAGAATTACAAGAACAATTATGCTTTCTATCTTCCACACTGAGCGTAGTTAGGCTCGTTTTCAACTCACCCAACACATTTTGTTTTTCATATGTATATTTTATGGATTTGGAAAATGTTTCTAAATCCTTTTTAAAGGTTGTAGACAGAGTAGAGTTTTGCTATACAGTATTTACATTTCTGTATAAAATATTTGGTCAAAATAATTACATTGTTCATTAAAAATTATTTTTTTTTACCTTCAATGAATATTCAAAATTTGACAGTTTCAAGTATAAATGGTGGTAGTGCATCAATGCTATATTTAATCCATAAATTCAAATTAGACCAAAAGCTAGTAGCTAATCCAGTGAAAAACATAAATTATCTGTTGTCTCTATCTCTGTATTACAAAAATGGCAAGAATTACAATCAATATTAAAATTATTCTCAGGAATAATCCCCTTGTTGGAGTGGATATTGCGTTATAAGAGTGGGGGGCACAGGACCCCCTGGTGCGCAAGGTCCTGGAGGTGGGGGGTCTCTGCCGGAGGTGTGGTACCCGGGCAAGGTGAGGGGCAGGGCGGGTAGTGGAGGGGGACCTGCCTGGGTCTCTGGTGCCCAGGAGAGGGGCTCCAGGCCTGGGTAGTGGATGGGTGGTGATAGGGGACTTGCCTGGGTGTCTGGTGGCTGACAGAGGGGCCCCAGGCCTGGGTAGGGGATGGGTGGTGATAGGGGACCTGCCTGGGTCTCTGGTGCCCAGGAGAGGGGCTCCAGGCCTGGGTAGTGGATGGGTGGTGATAGGGGACCTGCCTGGGTCTGTGGTACCCGGGAGAGGGGCTCTTAGCCTGGGCAGAGGCAGTGTGGAGGTAGGGGGCTGGCCTGGGTGTCTGGTACCCGAGATAGGGGCTCTTAGCCTGGGCAGAGGCAGTGTGGAGGTAAGGGGACCTGCCTGGGTCTGTGGTACCCGAGATAGGGGCTCTTAGCCTGGGCAGAGGCAGTGTGGAGGTAAGGGGACCTGCCTGGGTCTATGGTACCCGAGATAGGGGCTCTTAGCCTGGGCAGAGGCAGTGTGGAGGTAAGGGGACCTGCCTGGGTCTGTGGTACCCGAGATAGGGGCTCTTAGCCTGGGCAGAGGCAGTGTGGAGGTAAGGGGACCTGCCTGGGTCTGTGGTACCCGAGATAGGGGCTCTTAGCCTGGGCAGAGGCAGTGTGGAGGTAAGGGGACCTGCCTGGGTCTATGGTACCCGAGATAGGGGCTCTTAGCCTGGGCAGAACTGACACACACGAACTCTTAATGCGTTGTTGGACCGTGTCAAGAGGCGTAGCCAGACCGTGCCAAGAGGCGTAGCCAGACCGTGTCAAGAGGCGTAGCCAGCTGGCTCTGCGGGTCTGCAGTTAGATGTATCTCGCTTGGGGCCGCTTAGTGATGACATCAGCACCCTCGATGTAGAAAAAAGTCGAGAATGGATCCTCCGGAGGGACACGGGGAGTGATGATTGGTTGGGGTTAGGGTCAGGTCAGAATCGGGGTTAGAGTCCCTCTAGTCTCGCTGGCCAGCCTCAGAGTCCCCTATTTGTCACACAGACACCCACAACACATGCATGCATTGCAGCCGCACACACACCCATGCTGATGGTGGCTGGTGAAATACAGTCTCTGCTTGTTAAATGCTCCTATTGCATTTAATACTGTTTACTGTTTATACTGTTTATTCCATGCTATGTTGTGTTCTTTCTTCTTCTTCTTCTTCTTCTGCTTATTACTATCGCATTACTACTGTGTATTTTATTTTATGCTATCTGTGTTATGTGAACGAGCAACTGTAACTTGTCCCAATTTCCCCCCGGGGATCATTAAAGTCTTTCTGATTCTGATTCTGATTCTGATAACCCAGACATGGCATGTCCTCCTCCGATGGGCAGCCAGGAGCAGTGGGCAGCTTTCAGCATACAGCGCCGGGGTCCATCTTCGGTCGTCGTCAGTCTGGTCAGGCGGCGAGCTTCTTGCATGTTTTTAATATATGGACAGGGATGTATTACCGAACGGACCTACCAGGCCCAGGGGCCCAAGAGCTCAGGGGGCCCATAACCCAGAGCCTCTTCACAGGGCCCCCGCATATCTTGCCCGGGGCCGGGCCTGGGACCAAATGTCCCACCCTCCCTCCTCCTGTGGAAGCTCCGTGTGAAAATGGCGGAGATTGTGTGCCAGGCAGTCTGAATGAAATTGAATGTAACATTCCCAATTCTATGTATTAAATTCTAAAAAACGACCCTCAACATTTGGGAAGGCTAAGCCACATAACTAGTTTGTTATAATCTAACGTCATGCTTTGAAAGGCGACTTTATGATGATGAGCCAAGGCAACGGCCAGTCACAACTCTCGTGCAGCTGACGTCACGCACGTATCGTCGCCGTGAAGTCACATTTTCGAGCAGCCCCCGTCAGCCGACGGCGCCCCCTCCCCGTATGACGGCGCTCCACCCGCCGTCATACAGGGAGGGCGGGGCGAGGCTCTGACGGACGACCATGTTTAGGCCTTTAGGGCCCCAACCCTTTATTTTTGACAAGATGTTCCATGTTAATGGACAATTAGAGGGTTGTGCTTTTGGCTATAATTGAGTGTAGCCTACCTATGTGCTGTAAATCATGTGTTATTGAAATACACGTGAGTTTATTTCTTGTTATTGTGCTGTTGGCTTTGAGTGTTCAGGTGGATGTGCTGTAAATCCTGTTGAGATGCAAGTAAATGTCTGTCTTAGTTATTATTCTGGCCTTAATTGTGCGTGTGCTATGAGGGAGGACTTTTATGCATTCAGGCCCAGCTGCCCGTCATGTCATAATCCACCTATGTACATCGAGGACACCCCATGGGAGCACGGGGAGAACATGCAAACTCCACACACAAAGTCCCTTTTGACGAGATAGCCCACCTGGGCACCAGGCACCGAAGACATGGGGGGAGGACATGCCCTCTGCACCACAGCGTCCCAGGCGGGAATCAAAACCAGGACCTTCTAGCTCTAGCTGTGAGGCGACAGCGTTACCACTGCACCACCGAGCTGATACCCGTTGGAGCAGCCATAATGACCTAATTCAAAGATCCGTACCATCTGCTCAGGACCTCTGCCGGTATCCGTGCCAAATAGAATTCTGTCAGGCCGACGGTGTCTGAGGAAAATGCAACAGAGTGGATGGATACACATACATACATACATACATACATACATACATACATACATAAGCCTACTTGCATACACACACATGCACACACGCACACACTTGGGTTTTATTTTGAAGGTTCTCACCGGAGGTTCTCCTGTTGTTGATTCCGGTGAACTCCATGAACTGACAAGTGTGCAGCCGGTGTGACAGTAAATTGCAGTGCTGCAGATCTACAAGGAAGAAGGTCAAACGCTTGTTTACTGTTCTGCCCAATTTTACCAGCCGTGGCCCGTGACGTTACTGCATAACTACTCTAGGTTACTAGTAGTACTACTGTCCAGAAAAAGCAACGAGTCGGGCTAATAACATATGGCGGCTGTGAGCACTATGAACAAAATGTATGGATTATGCTTCCATGCAATTCGCCATCGGACAGGACTGAAGGCGTCCAGGCTACTTCAACAGAGGGCCTTCAGAGTCAATGTGAGTTGCAGTGGCGTTCTTCTGAACGGGTAACATTAAACAGCTAATGTTAGCTAGGTAAAAAATATCGCTTGACTTTTTCTGTTATCGCGTTAGCTTGTTAGCTAACCTAGCTAGTCGCCTAGCTAAAGCTAACGTTATCTGTCCCAATGTATCGAACCCAGTGTTACATCATTATTGTTAAGCTATTGTGACGTGTTTCAGATTTAAATTATGTTCAACTAATGACTGCTTTTACACCTGTTTGTTGCGACTTTATTTTTCAAATGCAGTCCATGCTAGCTAACGTTAGCCAGCATCATGCCATAAGGTTATTAGCAACCTCCTGATTGGTCGAACGAAGGGGTGTGCGGAAAACACTTCCGTCCCATAAAATCACCCTGGGTAAAGTCAGAGTATCCACAATGTCAGTCTCCCATGTCAGTTACTCAACTGATGAGCTGTCTTTCTTCACAATGTCATTATTGAGAGAAAATTGAATCTTGCTATGCTGCTGTGTCTATTTTAGACCGTGCCTCGGTCTGTCCTTACCACTGTGCTGTTGTCATCAGTGTTATGTTTGCATTGAATGTTTCAGGCGGCCCAACGGCAGCAGCCCTTTGACTCGTCCATGGAAAAGCCTCAGTTCCCTGGAGCCTCGGCTGAGTTCGTGGACACCCTTGAGTTTATCAAGCCCAATGTCATTGCTGGGATCCCAGTGTACCGGGTGATGGACCGGCAGGGCCAGATCATCAACCCCTCTGAAGACCCACAGGTACAGCGGGCTCGTATATAGTGGCACTATAGTCTCGCAGTATCCAGCTGTACTACGTCTGGGGCACAACTGTTGAAAAGCGGTTGTGACAGACATATGTGTGAAAATGTGTGACAGACATATGAATTCATACCTGCCAACATTGGGCTGTGAAAAAGATGGAGATTTTGTGTACCCCCCCCCCCCCCCAACCCATATAACCCCACACCACAAATTAATAGAATAAATGCAAGGATGTATAGTAAATTACTTTTTCAGTGTTAAACTCATAACTCACAGTAAAATAAATACTGGTAATGATAAAATAAAATAAACATACAACATGTACAAAAGATGTGATCAAAAGTGAGTATCTAAAATTGATATCACAAAAATGATCAAGTGCAAACATTGAGAGTGTCAGTGAATATGGTAGAAGTCCCCCACTGTGCGTCCACGGCTTGTTTGTGTTTGGCATCCATGTTTAGCATGTTTGCTAACGTCATTTCCCAGACATACTGGCTTGCAAAATGACATAGCCTGACATAGCTTGCAAAATGCAAGAACAATTCAAGATGCCTACTAGTCGTCAGCTAATGGGGATCCTTTTTAATAAACAATAAACTTATTTGTGGTACATTTTGAACGATGCACCAACGCAAACCGAGAGCCAGACTTTCCTTACAGTCCAGTCAATCAGAGGCTTGCCGCAGCTGGCGTGCGAGAAAACCCGGAAATGTTGACTTGTGATTCAGACCTTCTTCTACGGAGGGTCTGACCACGTGTCGCTAGAGGCACTATGACCTCCACCCCTGAATCGTTAAAGCCATTGTACGACATTTCCTGCTTTGAATCCATTTGTTTGACTGTAATATCAGGAACTTATGGTTATTTCTCTTCTGTTCAGCTCTCCAAAGAGACCGTGTTAAACTTCTACCAGAAGATGACTATGCTTAACACAATGGACCGGATTCTGTACGAGTCTCAGAGACAGGTAAGACTTCTCAGCTACATCGTCCTGGTATAACCGTGGGACAGCAGAGCACAGCCTGAGGAAATGTTCATTTGTTTTCTGTTAAAAGGGTCGGATCTCCTTCTACATGACCAATTACGGTGAAGAGGGGACTCACATCGGCAGTGCTGCTGCTCTCGACCCGAGTGACCTGGTGTTCGGTCAATACAGAGAAGCTGGTAAGGATCAGACGGCAGGTTGTTGTTGGTGGATTGCACAGAAATATGTTTCTGATCTATAAACATATTGTCATTTTATATGGAAATTCACAAATCCCTTTAAACACATACTTTTGGTATTAATTTTATACTGAAATATTTTTTTATAATGATTATCCATTCTCATGACTTGTCTCAACTACAGTATATCAAATATAGTTGTTTCAAAACAAGACTCGGTAACATAGTATTGAAAAGTTTATGATGATTATAGCGCTCAACAAACAACAAAATTGCGATATGAACTTCTGCAATTTTCAAATTGCAGAGGCTGCAATTAATTTCTTAAAGAGAGGCATCCAAATTGGATTTCTGAACAAGGTATTTTAGTCCTGATCTTTGGTCCATGAAGTAAGTACATTATTGGTGAAAACCTTTAATCATAATTTTTTAACATCACAACTTTTCTTTAAACAATTAACAATAGAGTATAATAAACATATCACTAAACAATTTAAACAATGTCGTTTATGACAAGACCTCCGATGATATAAATCACAATTGTAATATTCTGTCAATTTGATTTAGTCTTTCAGCCCTAATTAAAATTAGTAATTATTATTATTAATATATTATTATTATGACCATAATAATAAACACCATAAATTACAAAAATGATCTGTGTTATTGTTACTTATTAGTAAATGTTATTTTGCCCCCCTGTAGGAGTGCTGATGTACCGTGGTTTTCCCCTGGATTTGTTCATGGCTCAGTGCTACGCCAATGCCGATGACCTCGGCAAGGGCCGGCAGATGCCTGTCCACTACGGCTCCAAGGACCTCAACTTTGTCACCATCTCTTCTCCTCTGGCCACACAGATCCCCCAGGGTGAGCTTAAGTCTCACATGTAATGTATATACATGTATGCTTTACCATTTCTATTTTGCTGCTTTGTAAAGATACAAGACAGACAACCCCGTCTGTATTTATACACCAATGCATGCACACACGTGCATGTCATACACACACATGCTTAGAGGCACAGTGAAATTTGTCCTCCACATTTTTCCCATCCTGGCTCGTCGTCCTCCATGGTCAGGCCAGGAGCGGTGGGCAGCTGCAGTGAAGCGCCCGGGGACCAACTTCTTCCAACCGCTGCTGGTCAGACGATGATCTTCTGCATGTTTTTAGTGGGGGGGTTATATAGATGATTTTCACTGAATTGTGTTGCTAGGGAACAGTTTGAAACCTAGCTTATTTCTTGTCAGCTATTGTATTAGCAAAGACTGCAAGAGGAAGTAAGCTAGGGGCAATTTAGAATCATTCTGTTAAGTTAAAATCGTCTATATGAGGAAACCCCAGGGGAGCACGGGGAGAACATGCAAACATTTGTAAACTTGTCTTTAGATGTATATACGTTTAATTAATACTGTTACTTCTTCCTCTCCATCTTATCCCTAACCTTGACAACTACAAAGTATACACCTGTGTGCACTGTTAACCTCTCCAGTCTGTAAGTATATACCACCGTAACACTACATCCATATGTGATGTACTGTACTGTATCTCTGTTTCTGTTTTAGCGGCTGGAGCGGCGTATGCAATTAAGAGAGAGAACATGAACCGCGCTGTTATCTGCTATTTCGGGGAGGGAGCAGCCAGCGAAGGGGATGCCCATGCCGGCTTCAACTTCTCTGCCACCCTCGAGTGCCCGCTGATATTCTTCTGTCGTAATAACGGTTATGCCATCTCTACCCCCACTAACGAGCAGTACAGAGGAGACGGCATCGGTAAGAGGCCTTGGTGTTATTTGTTTCTGCACATTGAGCGAACATGTTGTCTGTATGAACACGCCATTCTCTCTCTGGATAAACAGCTGCTCGAGGTCCAGGCTATGGCATGATGTCGATCCGTGTCGACGGTAATGATGTGTTCGCTGTGTACAACGCCACAAAAGAAGCGCGCCGCCGAGCCGTGGCCGAGAACCAGCCCTTCCTCATTGAGGCGATGACCTACAGGTTAGTTGATGTTTGAGTTGTTATTGTGAATGACCGTCTGCATTGTCAGGCCACGTAACACAACATGTAGCTTGATTGTAGCTAAGGTTTGACTGTCAACTGATTTTTCAGTCTTGAGATTTGGGGTGGCTACGGGGTGCTAGAACTCGGGGAGTCTGTGATTCCCAAATCCAACTCATCACGGGATTTGGGGGATCTGAAAATGCCATTCATAGTGTATAATGTCCAATCCTTTCATAGGTATGTCCGCACTTCCCAGCTTTAATGTGGGAACGAAGGATCTGATTTACAGTACATTTCTTTATTATGCCATTATTGGCATAAAAAAAACTGTGACACTGTGACATCCTCAGTGATGTCATAAATCCCACTGTGACATCATCAGTGATGTCATAAATCCCCGTGATGTCACTTGAGCAATTGTGCATTGTTACATCACTGATGATGTCATAGGCATTGTGACATCATCAGTGATGTCATAAAAGGGAGCATGTGGGCAATGTTCTGTTTCAATTTTGTCCCGTAAGTGATTTAATCAGTGATGTCACTTGAGCAATTGTGCATTGTGACATCGCTGATGATGTCATAGGCATTGTGACATCATCAGTGAAGTCATAAGAGCAGTGAGCCCCGCACAGCAGGTGCGGGCGAGGCGAAGTAGTGGCCAAAGTTGGGCAATTGTGCACTGAGTGATGTCACTCTAACACTCCATGATGTGAGTGATGTCATCAGTGATGCGAAAAGCAAAATGCAATGCAAAGAGGAAATAATGTTAGTCTGGCACAGTTAAATTAGCTGCACTGTTTTTAATCTATTTTCGGCAACTGGCTATGGTGTATGTACAGCATGATACTGTCCAAGGTGTGCATATACTGAGCTTTGTATCTGAAGAAGAAAATAATCTGCATTGAAATAAAGCATCAAACTTTATCTACTGTATATAAAGTTTTGATGTTGTGATCCCAATGACTTTCTCAGAGTGTGTTCACATCAGGCATGTTTTCTCAGAGTGGGTTCACATCCGGCATGTTTTGAGTGGTTTATTTTAGCATTGGAGCATACATTTCTTAACTTCAGTTCGTTGTGTGAGAACAAAGACATTTGTACTTGGGTGCACACCAAATGACCACAATGACAACTCTTCACCAAGTGAACTGTGAACTAGTTCTTTAGTGGTTGGAACATAACCTCAACCACCTGCAGGAAACAACCCACAATTCAAGTTTTTACTTATAAGGAGACTGATGCTGACATCTGAAAGCCAGCAGTTCCTCACGCATGGAAAGTCTTGCAACAAAAAAACAACCAAGGGCAACCCACTGGACTGATGTTAATATTCAGTTGTTTCCTTGTAATGCATCTGCACACCCGGGAAGGTAAATTACAGCAAACAGCCCAGTCAAGTCCATCATTCTTAGGTCAAGTTACAGGCACTGGAAGCAGATTTCTTGCCAAAATGTCTAAACTGGCAGAATGACAGGTTACCAAAAGCTGTCCAATAAACGAGCCACTTGTCTTGTGTCTCTATGTGACTTGTTTCCAAGCCCCGGTTCACTTGTATTGGAATAGGAACCTAAATGAACCAAATACAAAAATGCAGCAAAGCATTTTTTGGCAGCTTAACTAAAAATTCCATAACAATTGTGCATTTCGCGATAAAAATATATAATTTGGTACACTTATAGCAAAAGGCATTCCATAAATAATGTTACATGTGGGCATCATGAATTTTGGGGGCGGTTTGTGGCCACAGACTGGCAGCCTATGGAATTTGTAACTGCAAGAAAAGTTGTGTAGACTAATCTTATATGGATGATCTTGGTGTCAAATCATAAAAAGAAATGAGGGATTCAAAATTGGAACTTGGAATGGCTCAGAAGCTTGCTTCTGTCTCACAATTCAAGGGCTTAGGTTTGGGCAGTTATGGCAATCACTTATTTTGAGTCTTGAATTGTGAGATAGAAGGAAGCTTCTGAGCAATTCTACATTTCACACCAAGATCATGCATATCAGATTAGTCTACACAACCTTATTGCAGTTAAACTTTCCATAGGCTGCCAGTCTGTGGCCGCATTTCTTTTGGATTATTATTTATTTTATTAATTCATGATGCCCCCATATCAAATTATTTTTGGAATGCCTTTGGCTATAAGTGTACCAAATTATATGTTTTAAAATGTATTGCTAAATGCACAATTGTTATGCTTAACTGCCCCACTAAAAAGTTTCTGAATGTCATCAACACGCACATTTCGATTAAAAAAAAGAAGGAAAATCAGTCAACATCGCGTAATGTGTTTTCTTTAATCTGGTGGAAGCATTTTTTAGTCAAAGGTGAAACAACACACATATGGAGGTTCAACACGTTCTCACTCCGAGCACGTAGCATATTGACGCTTTGTCCCGTCCCTTGTGCGTCACTTGTTACTAACATGGTACCCTTGAGCGACCTATGAAACGACTTGGGCTTTCCGACTAAACTCAATGCAAACCCATGGAAGTCATCTTTGACGCTTATGGCAACTGCTCCCCCATTAGCCTAACTGCTCCCCCATTAGTCAACTGCTCCCCCATTAGGGTCTGGAGGAGCTAACCTCTCCCAGACCCTAACCCTAAACCTAACCTCTCCCACCCCCCATGCCTACCCTAACCTCCCCCAGACCCTAAAGCCCAAGTCGTTTCATGGGTCGCTCAAGGGTACCATGTTAGTAACAAGGGACGGGACAAAGCGTCAATATGCTACGCGCTCGGAGTGAGAACGGGTTGGGAGGTTTATAGTGGGACTTTCCATGCCCGCCCCATTCACTTCAATAGAACTGGCCCCAATGCAAAATTTGAATGCTGTGACGTGAGTGATGTCTCTTCCTTCTTTATCCACTCCTTGTCCGGTTCCAGGAAGTGAATTTCCCATTCATTCACTTCATGATCTTTCAGAGTTTTATATAAGCATTTGATTCAGAGCAAGATTATTTTTAATTTTTTTGCTGGTAATCAAATGTTGATGGTCTCCTAGTTGGTTATCTTAGTTCCAGGCTCAAAACTCTTTATAAAGATTTTCTGAAACATCAATGGAGTCCATCCTGGTACCACAGCCGTTCAAACAAAGTCCTCTATTGGTTATTACAGTGGAGCAGTTGTTTGCAGCACTGATGTTCAATCCTGCCTTCTATTAACTACACAGTGATTAACTTGAATGCCGTCCATTCTTCAGAATCGGCCACCACAGCACCAGTGACGACAGCTCCGCTTACCGTTCGGTGGATGAGGTGAACTACTGGGACAAGCAGGACCATCCCATCTCCAGGCTGAGACACTACATGAACGCCCGCAGCTGGTGGAGCGAGGACGACGAGAGGAGCTGGAGGAAGGAGTCCCGCAAGATGGTTATGGAGGCGTTCGAGCGGGCCGAGAAGCGCCAGAAACCCAAGCCCGACCTGATGTTCACCGACGTGTACGAAGAGATGACACCCATCCTGAACAAGCAGAAAGAATCCATGTGGAGGCACGTGCAGCAGTACAAAGAGCACTACCCACTCGACCTGTATGATAAATAATCGCACCATCAGGATTGAGTCAATCTGGTGCACAGACATGGGATTGGGTGTGTGTCTTGGGATTTGGATAGACTGTTGCACAGCGTGTACTGTATGCATATATATATACTGTAGTTTTGATATGACACCTGTCATCTTTTCTGCACAATATGGAGGGTAAGGTGATGGTCTTCAAAACATTATTCTACACGCCTCTGGGTTTGGTGCCTTATGTTAAGAGACACTTCTGTAAACGCTAGCTAGATATTTCCCATATCAGGATCATCTAGGTTCTTTTTCAAAAACAGCAAGAAGGCGCGGGTACAGTTTTAACACATGCATACAGGTTAAATTCCAATTAAAGCAATAAATACTGACCTCGGTTTGACCACTTTCGTGTATGTTCCTTCTCCTTGGACATCGGTCCAATAAGAAGAGTAACTACAGTAGCTGCGTCCTCTACAGTGACTATGGTATTTAACACTTTTCCTTTCTGTATTGTTGAGGTGTCTGATTAAAACGTTTTGAGAAGAATTAACCCCTTTTAAAAGGTTTTATTACATACGTAACTTTAGATGGGTTTGTTTGCCGGCATTACAGTAATGCCGTTACATTACGTGTTTAAAATCAGTCAACTCTACACACTTCCTGTAAATTTAAATATTTGGTGTTTTGTGGAAAAAAATATGGAACTTTACCTGATGTCTGAAAGGCAAATAAATTAAAGACTTGGCATTTCCATTGTTGTTTTTAATCAAATTCAATATTGGCAGGAATTGAGGTCCATCACAGTATTTTCCCCTCCCATCTAAACAGTTTTCAAGATGACTGAAGTGTAACATTTCCAACCGCAACAGAAAAAAGAAGACTACTGTTGTACTCTGACACTGTCCTGTCTTCATGTCTAAGTGTTGAACTTAGGTTAAATTCAGCCTGCAATCTAAAAAAAGGGACGCTTCCTCCAGCTTTGCAGGGTTAAAAATAGCCTATATTCTTTACATGCCAATCGGCCTAATCAAAACTCAGTGTTGGGGAGGAGTGAACTACATTTTTCAGTAGCTTGCTGCTAGTTCAACTACATTCATATTTGTGTAGTGAGTCAAGTAGTTAAACTACGTTTTGGTCATTTTTGTGTAGTTTAACTACTCAAACTACAATTTTGGGCAATAAAATGAAAGGAATATATATGTGTATATACACATACATATACACACATATATATATATATATATATTTTTTTTTTACCATTACTGTTGAATTAGAACCCCCTTTGACAGGACTGCCCCTTTTTCTTTTGTCCTGATCGCTTTGAAGGCAGCATAGACCGTGAAGGCAGCCAGGATCCCACTAACGTTACTGTACTTCTTCACAAGATACAGCCTAAGCTGCCCCTCATTGGCTTGCCCTGATATTCTTACCCTAACCTTAACCAATCCTAGTGAAGTCTTTACTGTTTATTTGTCTGATAAAACAAAATCCAGAAGAACCCAGATTTGTTTAGAACAAAAATATAAGATTGAATATATTGGGTGTCAACTATTATAAACTCAATTGAGAGGCATATTTTTGCTGGCATTGTGCTTTTTTGTAGGCTATTATTTTATTTCATATAGCCTATCACACAGTTAATGTAGTTTTTTCCAAAGTAGTTTGAACTACTTTTTCCGTGTAGCTTGTAGTTTCCTAAACTACATTTCTCGCAGGGTAGCTTTGCTGTAGTTTCAACTACTTCCATGGTGAAGTAGTTGGTAGCTTCCTAAACTATGCTTTCAAAGTAAAGTAGTTTCCCCCACACTACAATAGCTTGTCAAGTTTCAGAGGGCACACTATCTCATGCCTTCTGGTTCTGCCCTTCACTGATGGGATTCTGGACCAAAATATTTTATTGGTACTTTAGGGCCTACAAGATAACCCTCCAGCCAGAGGCAGAACTTGCCATTTTCGGCTGCTCGGAGTCCTCTCTGAACTTCCCTACAGCTGTGCAACAGTTTAACACAGGGGACAACTGTTGCCAAAAAACTAATTCTAAAGGAATGGAATTCCCCCTAACCACCTTCCTTTCAATTGTGGTTGACGGACATGACTTCTGTTATACGGATGGAGAGACTTAGGTTCCTGAGAACCAATTCACTCAAGACGTTTTCGGCTGTCTGGGATCCATTTCCAGCCTACCTCGGTGAGGTTAGGGGCGATTACTCCTGGTTGGTTTCTCATGGCCCTCTTGTGTGTGATCCCATGTATAATATTTCTTACAAGCACATAAACGCCTTATGTGGCTAGTAGCACCACAGTGTATATATATGTATTTATTGTTGGGGGTTTCTTTTCCTTTTGTTTTTCTTTTCCTGTGTCTGAGATGTTCATCTGTTCTGTTTGTATATTGTAAAAAAAACGAGAGAAAAAAAACTAATAGCTTTTATTAGAATTTCTGGTAACACTTCATAATACTGTAACACAAAAAATGGGTAGTTACTGAGGAACGAGTAAGGAACGAACCATTAGTTCATGAATAGTTAATGAGTAGTTGATAGGTAGTTCCTTAATGGTAGTTACTTAAGAACTGACCATTAGTTACCATGTTAACGAACCAGTAAGTAATGATTACTTCCCTAAAAAAAACTTTTTTTCATTTGTTTTCATTCACTAGTTCATTAATAGTTAATCGGGTAGTTCCTTAAAGATCCTTAATGGTAGTTACTTAAGAACTGACCATTAGTTCCCATGGTAGTTACTTAAGAACTGACCATTAGTTACCATGTTAACGAACCAGTAAGTAATGATTACTTCCTTTTTTTTTATATATATTTCACTAGTTGTTAAGTAATGGTAAAGTAAGCAGGAAGTAATGGTGTATTCTTTAGTAACTACTCAGTAAGATGTACTGCTTTACTTGAGGGGGCACAAACATGTTAAGTAATGGTAAAGTAAGCAGGAAGTAATGGTGCATTCCTTACTAACAACTCGGTAAGATGTACTGCTTTACTTGAGGGGGCACAAACATGGGAACTAATGGTAAAGTAAGCAGGAAGTAATGATGTATCCCTTAGTAACAACTCAGGAAGACTGCTTTACTTGAGGGGTCACACACATGTTAAGTAATGGTAAAGTAAGCAGGAAGTAATGGTGCATTCCTTACTAACAACTCGGTATATACTATAGGAATACACCATTACTTCCTGCTTACTTTACCATTACTTAACATGTGTGTGACCCCTCAAGTAAAGCAGTACATCTTCCTGAGTTGTTACTAAGGGATACACCATTACTTTCTGCTTACTTTACCATTAGTTCCCATGTTTGTGCCCCCTCAAGTAAAGCAGTACATCTTACCGAGTTGTTAGTAAGGAATGCACCATTACTTCCTGCTTACTTTACCATTACTTAACAACTAGTGAAATATAAAAAAAAATTAAGGAAGTAATCATTACTTACTGGTTCGTTAACATGGTAACTAATGGTCAGTTCTTAAGTAACTACCATGGGAACTAATGGTCAGTTCTTAAGTAACTACCATTAAGGATCTTTAAGGAACTACCGATTAACTATGAATGAACTAGTGAATGAAAACAAATGAAAAAAAGTTTTTTTTAGGGAAGTAACTAATCATTACTTACTGGTTCGTTAACATGGTAACTAATGGTCAGTTCTTAAGTAACTACCATTAAGGAACTACCTATCAACTACTCATTAACTAATCATTAACTATTCATGAACTAATGGTTCGTTCCTTACTCGTTCCTCAGTAACTACCCATTTTTTGTGTTACAGTATTATGAAGTGTTACCGAATTTCTTACATGACAGCTTTGCATTAGCTTGGCAGGCTTGCATGCTTAATTCTAGACGTTCCTGAGTCATTTGAGGATGTGGACTGGGGATAAATGAGGAAGCAGTAGAGGCGGCAGATAAATTGCTGCAATCAGTCTCACACATAGAAGACCCCTTCCGTATTTCTGCATGCTTTGCTCAACAGTCCTGCTCCCCAAGTCAGCTCAACACGTCAACAAGGGGCTGTGAATGCCCTTCCACAGTCTCTTAATCTGCTCCGGGCTGCGCTGGTGAGCCAGCATCAGACCTTTATGGACACACATGTTCTCACGGTCCTGCTCTGCCACATCAAAGGTCTGAAAGCCTTTATGTGCTACAGGAGAAATTCCCAGAGCCTTGAAGCACATCCCAGTGTAGACATCATCAATGGGGAAGAATGGGATGACGTCGGTGATCTGAAACAGGGGTTGCAGCAACGCTCCCGAGAAGAGGAAACCGCCTCCGCCTGCATAAGCAGGGTATGGGCCATCATAGAAACTCAGAGGAACGTAGTATTTGCTTTTGGGGTCCCTGAGGGGAGAGGCCGTGCTGATGACCTGTCCGACGTAGGACTGGGAGGCCTTGGAAGGCTCCAGAGACTGCAGGTAGCCGAGTATTGCAGGCGTGTTGACAAATACGTCATCGTCCCCACTGAAGACGAAGGAGACGTGAGCACAGTTTCTCAGCGACCATGCGAGGAACACATTCAGTTTGAGTGACAGATTCAAAAGGGATTCGTGGAAGTCCCACTGAAGGAGGTCTCCGAACTGCTTTGATTCACACGACAGCAGCGGGCCGAGATCGGGATCATCCAGTGTTAAGCTACCCAGGAGAAACACAGTGCGCACTCTCAGTCCACTCAGATACACCCCTTCTCTCGCCCAAGTCTCCCGCACCGCCTGTCTCCGCGCAAAGTTCTGTGGAGTTGACTTGATAGCAAAAAGGAGGAAGGTCTGGTTGTCTGCCTCCCCTTCGCTGGAGGTGCACTTGTTGGGTTGGTCAATCAAGGTCGGAGGAAATCTACAATTCATGCCTCGCAAAAAGTCCTGGAGCCGCATGGGGTAGGAGGTGAAGTCGTGCACATTAGTTTGCAGAAGCTCTTGATTCATTTCCGTGCACCGAGACCAATTGACATTGTGTCTGAAGGTATAATCCCCCTTGTCCAGCCGCCTGAGGGTGGAGTGGAGCAGGCGGTTCCAGTAAGCTCCGTTCTGAGGGATGGCCTGTCTGAGGTTGGCAACAGGCACTTTGTGAACATCAGTTTGAGGGGTGGCACTGGCAGTGCTGTCCTGCTTGGGAGATAACAGGGGGTCTTGGGGTGTAATGTCGATGTCACGGGCCAGCAGGGTGGTATGCTTTGGGATGTCTCCCAATAAAGACCTACGACTATAGGTGGTCTGTAGGTTCAGAGTGGAGTAGAATAAGATCAGGACTAAACTGCTGAAGAGAACCATGGCAATGAGGGCTTGAAAACGCCTCATTGGTTCCAGGTAAGGAAACCAGCAGCAAAGTGAACCAGACTGTTTGGCGGGCTGGGCTGTTCCTAGAGTGAGGTCATAGCTTCAGGAGAGAACTTCCTGGAAAGTGATCTGGTCTTCGGGTAATGCAGACTGGCAACCAGTGGGTGGACCTGTCAAGAGGAAAAATGCTGATGTAATCTGACATAGATCCAGCATACTGTCAATACAAATTGTGTGTGTGTGTGTATATATTACTCCCTCAGTCTCTCTCCCCCTCTACCTCAGTCGCTCTCGTGTGTGTCACTGATGACATCATCAGTGATGTCACAATGCATTATCTGACATCATCACTGCCTTGTGTGTGAGTGAATTTATGACATCACTGATGATGTCGTTAGTGGGACAGAGAAACAGAGCCCAAGCTCCCTTTTATATACTGATATATATATATATATATATATATATATATACACACACACCGATATATATATATATATAGGCTATAGTAGTATATGGTGGTATATATATATATATCCTATATAAAGTCCACACAAATAAAATAATATTCTCCTCTCCTGCTACATTGGGTTTTAAACATACTTTAAATGTATGAAATAGCCTAATACAATCTACTGCTTCTTATTGTTAAATTATCAATTTATAATTGGAATCACATTTTATGTTTTAAATAAAATGGAACAAAAGCTATGCGCATAAATAAACCCATGGACAAATAGCTGACCATTTCAAATTTGGCTGCCACTTGTTCTGTTCTGTATTCAAATAGATAGGCTTCAAAAAGCCTTGTCCCGTTTGACAGCACATTCTGTTATGCTTTCAAAATGAGAGGAGCGCTGCATGGCGTTCAATGGGGGTCGACCACTGTGGTGATCATAAACCACTTCCTCACTACAGTGTGACTGAACAGTCAGTTCCTCCAATTAAGCAATTCTGGGTACTGCTGCATGTAGCCTACGTGAAAAGATCATACATAAGTTTAGGTTTTTGTTATGTCCTCTGTAACTCTCCTGGGATGGACTCACACTCAACTTGCTCTCTCAAGTGTTTAATTAGAGGCAAATCCTCCTCTGTGAACTTGAACAACAAAGATGTTTAATTCCTGAGGGGCTTGACTCTGAGACTCAAAGACTCAACCGACAGCTTCACAACAAATACGTAGCTTAGGAAAACTGAAATACATTATGCCATTTCTGTCAAGTTACTAACTTAACGCACTCCTTTAAAAAGCAAGCAAATTGATACAGGCATGAGTCATGACAACGGTTATAGCTAAATGAAGAAGTGGGGGGCGGATGGACTAAATGGTTATATTTAGCCTATGCTTAAGTTTGGAAAGTTATAAAGCATTGTAATATGAATGTAGAGTTCGTTCGCTTTGGAAGTTGAGTAATTCATTAATAGCCAAAAGTCATGGAATTATAATAATAGGTCTAAAGAAACAGAAAACAAAGACTTTGCGCACCGTCACATAATCATCTTGTTGAATTAAATTCAATGAACCAGCTTTAAATCAGAGCACAGATGTATTGGCACTATCTCTGCGGCAGGTGACAATTGTTTCAAGCTGATCCCGCGTGTCAGTTACGCTAATTGTAGCCTACAGACAAATCACAAAGACAGAGAATTAACAAAAGGCTCAAGTTTGAGAAACACTTACCGAAGACTCGATCCCAAAAACCAAATCAACTTGATCCGCATGCACACCGCACGTGTCGTGCATTAGGATGAAAACGGAGATCCAACACACCAACAGGTCCAAAGTCACTGGTCAAAGTCCAGACAGTGGACTACTGCTTATTTGTTATTTCTTAACTTAACTTCTGCTTAATTTTCATACTTCCACGAGCTGAGGAGGAAGAAGCAACAGCAGCTGTGTGCGACTTGGATAGTGTCTAACGGACTGGATAGAGGCGCAGGTGGTGGCCACGCCCACCCAAAGTTTATTCAGCACAGGAGAACATACATGATTTACAAAGAGTTGTCTATTATTAAGACCATCAGGAGAGTTAATGTGACAAAAAAAGAGGGGTATAAGGAAAAAAAATGCCTGCAGCCTACATGAACACAGTGCTCAGATCAAATTGTCTTCAATGTATTGCATCATGTTGCAGAGCCTGATCAGTTGACAGAAAGAAATAAAATAAAAGTCGGACTGTTACAAAAACAAAAGACTGCAGATAGAACTATACAATGGAAAACGGCTGCACTCGTTTTCCCGTCCATACCAAACCCAAGGTTTCATATGAAGGCGATGAGCTCCTTTCATCTTCTCATTTGTGGAATGAAAGCATTTTATATGAAAATGACAAATTTGAACAAAGAGCATTATTGGATATATACGCTTAAAAGCATGAATTTTCACTTCAAATCTAGCTGTCCTAGGCTAATAGCTGTCAACAAGTCCTGAGAATTTCGCAGTGTAAGGCAGAGGGGGGCTTTGCCATGAAATGACCTCAGAAATGATTCGCCTCTCGGGCTGAGAAGTACTGCAGCCCAACATGGGTAGCCTGGGTAAACCCAGCCTCCACGTGACCTCTATGTGCTGCTTTATAACAGTCTTCATGACTGATAGGCAGGACATAGAGGTCACGTGGAGGCTGGGTTTACCCAGGCTACAACATGGGGACCTGCTGTAAGTGCCTTTTAATTAGAGGTAGCCTGATATGACAACAGTTCAAGGGACCTACAGTATGTTTGCAGAAGCACCAACAGCCAATGTGTGTGCTTTTGTTGATGTTGATATTGGCATTGTAGTCATTTCAGTTTATTCTAAAGCACATACTGCACTGTATTTACTGTTGTAAATCTATCAGTTAGCATCCTCTCATAGATTTTTGTAACATGAAACATAAAAACATCAATAGCAGTGTGCTGGTATTGAGCATTTGGTATTGTGGCCCAATTCTGAGGATTTTAAACTGATATCTGTATCACGACAATATACATTTTATGTACAGGGTGCACAATATACACTTTATGTACAGTGTGCACCCAGGAAACTAGTGTTCGTACATATTAAAGTCATCATTAGTGAGCTCTCAAAAAGGGAGTTGGCTGATTTAAGGAGGAAAATGCTGCACATGGTAGGAAGGACACAGTATTTATAAAGGAACATTAAGGGTTAAGGTCAGAAAAGCAAGATTGTTTGCTGTGAAAATGGAAGTGAGAGGATCAAGGCAGAAAGAGGGATTCAAATAGGTTGTTGAGGGCTTGAAGGTGACCGGGCGGGGGAGTCAGCGCAGGTCGCTCTCCTCATCCTGTATGGTTCTCTTGATGCGGAGAAGCATGGTGGTGAGCCACTGATCCAGCCGGGAAATGGTGTCAAACTCCTTCACCTGGAGATGGAAGGGTTAAAAAAAACCGCTGAGTTAGTTGTAATGGTGTGGCATTAGTTATGTTCTGCTGTCTGGGGTCTTTTAATGACAAAAACAAACTGAGTACAACGGCCACCTTGTACCTCATGGGTATTGCAGTTATTCATCGCTAAAGCCCCCTGGTCAATAATTACCTAACTGTAATAAGTGTTATCCTTTATTGCAACATCAAC
Source organism: Poromitra crassiceps (assembly GCF_964638095.1). Taxonomy (NCBI): domain Eukaryota; kingdom Metazoa; phylum Chordata; class Actinopteri; order Beryciformes; family Melamphaidae; genus Poromitra; species Poromitra crassiceps. The sequence continues at coordinate 39,109,322 of NC_139642.1, forward strand.
TAGTGTGTGCGATGTCAACCAAATAGCTATTGCAATGGTTCCACAGTGAAACATCAGGATGGACGATGGCATCATCGTTGACAGGGTGGTGGGGTCGGGGGTTACTTAATGATTTATGAAGTCGCTGTGGAGCCGTAATGCCGCTGCACTGCACGTTCACGTTCCCAACAGGACAGCTGAGCTCGACATGTCATGAGTGACCAGCAGGCTTGGATAGGCTACTACTACAGCACAGAGCCAGGCGACTCAAACAGTAGGCTATCACTACCAGCGATATTAAAAGGCGCAAAACATATAACGTCCTCCTGACCAACAACGTGTGTGTGTGTTGAATTTAACTAGCTGGCAGAAAACTGACAATTACTGGCGGCTAACTTTAGCATTCGTGTGGGCTCAGTTTTGAACCTAACATTACGTTAAGGAGAGATAGAAACACAGCAGCAGCCTATGTAATGGAGCGACTTCCTGGAAACAGGAGAGTTGAATTCACAGTTGAAGACTTACATAATCATAAGGTTGAAAACAGGAAAGAACGTGAAGTTTCTTCTTTGTCTTAACATTTTCACAACAACACAACCGACTTCTGCTTATCCTCCTGCTCCTCCTCCACCGCTTCTCTGAACTAGGGGCACAGGTTACGCTTGTTTAATGCCTGCGCGTTGCGGCTGAGTGGAGTTGGCCTTTTTTATTATTAAATCTGAATCTCAAATTTAAATTTGAACAGATAATTAATCACGATGGTGGTGCTGGTTTGTTTGCTGTCATTAAAAAATTAAATTAGTTAATTAATGATTTACGAAGTTGCTGCGATACTGTTTGGCTGCACCGCTGCAATGCATGGTCACGTTTACAACAGGACAGCTGAGCTCTGCATGAGAGACACGCAGCATGCTTGGATAGGCTACTACTACAGCACAGAGCCAGGCGACTGAAGCAGTAGGCTATCACTACCAGCAATATTGTACGGTGCAAAACAAATAGCGTTAATGATACAGGTCCTGATCAACGTGTGTTGAATTGAACTAGCTGGCAGAATTACTGGTGGATAACGTCATTCATGTGGGCTCAGTTTTGAACCTACATTAAGGAGAGATAGAAACACAGCAGCAGCCTATGTAATGAAGCGACTTCATGGAAACAGGCGAGTTTAATTCACAGTTGAAGACTTGTAACATTACTCACATTGGGTTGAAAACAGTAAAGAATGTGAAGTTTCTGCTGTCTCAACATTTTCACAACACAAATGACTTCTGCTCCTCCTCTACTCCACCTCCCCTCCTCTCTACTGCTTCTCTGAACTGGTAGGGTGCGCTTGTTTAACACCGCCGGCCCGCGCATCCCCCGCATGCTGCGTTAAGTGGAGTTGGCCTTTTTATTATTATAAATCTGCAAATTTTTAATTTGAACAGATCAAATTATGATGGTCCGATATAGAAGGCTCAGAGGTTGATGGGGGTCGGTCCATCGACGCCATCGTCCATCGTGCCAACCCTAATGTGTACATCCTAACATTTTAAAATCAACTCACTGAATCAGTATAAGCATCCACGTTCTGATCTTCGCAGGCAACTAGAAGTTTCTGTAGAGAATAAAAACAATTTAAAAACAGCCGTTACAATATAAACACAGATTAAAAAGCAATGCTATACATCAGTAAAGCAATCCATAGATAGACAAACAAGGACACACAGTGTCACAGTTCAGCAGTGTTGCAGAGAGGAGAGTGAATGATCCTGCTTCAGTCTGAAGATGGTGCCATGCCTCCTAACGGCCACTAGAGGTCAGACAGGCTCACAGTGAGGCTGTGAGTGAATGAGTTATCCAGCCATGAGTTGCTTTGCATCTAAAATGCACTTGAATGACTGAGACACCAAACCAATAGATTACAGCCATACTCGGTATGACCATCTCACTAATGTTGTCTAAACCTGTCTGTCTGTATGCTGTTAGCATTACAAAAGTATCAGCCCTCACCATTTTACAGTTTTTAACTGACAGAACCAAATATGTCAATGTAAACATGATTAACACAACAGCCTCACCAAAATGCAAAAAGATCTAAAGATCTATAATTTGGGATGTGAATCTGAGCAGTGGACGAGGACGTAACCCATCAGGGAATGTTTCACCGTATTATAACCTCACCTCTGGACTTTTAGGATCCAAAAGGATCTTTTGACAAAAAAACAAAACAAAAAACACTTACCTTCATCAGCTTGCATTCTCGAGAATCCGAAAAGGCTGGGAACATTTCTTCATATTTATCCACAGCAAGCTAGGTGACAGTCAGAAATTAATATTAGAATAGATGCTATCTTTACAATTAAATGTTTTGTATGAAGATGTATGGATGATCGTATGTGTGTGAAGTATGCCTTCTATGTACCGCTAAGTGGTGTTTTTATTCAGTGACACAGCAACAAAGAGTCCAAACTAATTTCCCCACAGGGAAAAATGAAAGTCTATCTTTAAGATTAAAACATCTTGGACTTACTTTTGCATTCAGCATGTCTACACAGAAGTGACAGAGTGCGGCCTTGAAGAAGTGGTCCTTGGCACTGTATTTCAGCAGCGTACTGTCCATTGCATGGGTCCCAACCTGAAAACAGACGGTGCAGATCCATGGTTATTCCATTACCACAGGTTTTGAGTGACACCTGTCATTTTAAGATGACTGTAGTAGGTGACGGTGTATATTGTGCTATCTCACCTGTTCATAGATCTCAATAGCTTTGGGGTACTGCTCCAGCTGAGCGGCGTAGGTTGCAACTTTCAGAAGGCACTTGTTCGCTGAACTGAAAAGGGGGGAAATCAAGAAGCGTTCCAGTACACAAACACATTCACAGAGGTCAAAGAACACTAGGTCATGTTTGCAATTTATTTTCAGAATGATAAAACAAATAAGTGAAAAAATAAAAATGGTCATACAATGATAAAAAAAAATATATATTTCGGCCCAGACAAATGAGCTTTTAAAAGTTTAAAAATAAAGGAAAGAAAAAAGACAAAATATAGCGCTCGATGTTAAGTTATTAATTTAAAATAGTCACCTGGTGGATTCTTCACCTTTGTAATAATCTGCTGCCTGTTCATAGTGAGCAATGGCCTGCAGGAAGACAGCAAATAGTTTAACACAGAAAATACCCTTATAATGTCCACTGATCAGACCCTTGGCCATATAATAATATAATAATAATAATAATGATAATAATGACATTGTAAAGAACTAGTAGCGCGCTTGATTCCTAGGCTACGCGGGCTCGCCCGTCCTGCAGCTCGGCCACTGCGCTGCCTTGCCCGCAGCTCGGCTGCTGTGTGGCCAATGAGACCAGCATCACTGATGATGTCAGATTTATGACATCACTGATGATGGTAACAGTGGGATTTATGACATCACAGGACAATCACAATGGGACAGAGAAACAGACAGACAGAACCCAGCTAGCTCCCATTTATATACTGATGATGATGATGGAGAATATTTTAATAAACAGAAACTACCTTTAAGTAACTACTGTAAAGATAGACAAGAATCTACTTGCTGACACCATTTTCCCTCCTGGATGAAAAAATAAAATACATTTCGATGAATAAAGACGAAGATTAAAATTTCATCTGACCTTGTCGATGTCCACCAGCTCAGTCTCATATATTTCAGCAATGGTGATGTGATGTTTGGCGGCGATGGTGAACCGCCCCTAAAAAGAACATGCGCGCACACAGACAGGAGAGAAGGGACCAATAAGAGAAATTCCCACTCTTTGGAGCGATAGCACCTCTTATAGATACCAGTCTTTAATAATAATTCTTCTCTGGGGCCGTTGTCTCCTATTTTAAAATTTTCACATAGGAGTTTATTGCTTTTACTGCTGTATTTCAGCTCCGCCCTATATATTTCCTACACCGAGTAATTATATTGTGTTACTTTTACTATAATGCTCTTTTTGTAATGTCTGTCTTGCGAATGCTTTTACAGTACTTCATTGATTGATTTGTTTGTGTGAAGCAAGATGCACTCTGTGATTTCTATCTGGTTGATCGTACTCACCAGACCTGTTTTTCCCTCCGCCAATTGTTGGAGAGATGTGACCTATTTATATGAGTGCTCTGTCACTTCCTGCTTCATTCTGAAGGTCGTTCCGACCGAAACGTTAATACAATAAATCTACTGGGAGAAGTCTCTACGCAATGTGCGGACTCTACTTCTTATCCTGTTACCAATAAGAGGAGAAACATACTAAACTGATGCTAAACATAACAAGAGTTTATGACAATTTAAACTGAGCAACAGTCACTAGGGTCTCACCATGTCGGTGTATATCTCAATAGCTCGGTTTAGACAGTTTATGGCCTCTGTTGGGAGAGAAGAAGAATTAGACAAATTACATTTTGTAAGAAATAGTAACTTGACAGAGAAACCCAAGGAATGCAGCACATGGACATTTTACATTGACATGTTAGGCTTCTACAGTTAACTGACGCTTACAAAATGACAAGCAAACCAGTCCTGTGAATGCAAGGGTCAGAGCCACAACACCGTGACATTATTCCTGTCACTACAGAATGATCATGTTAAAATACCCTGACAGTATTCCTGTCACTACAGAATGATCATGTAAAGATACCCTGACTGTATTCTGACAGAATGATCATGTTAAACATACCCTGACAGTATTCCTGTCACTACAGAATGATCATGTAAAGATACTAGGGATGCACGATATATCGGCAATCATATCGGTATCGGCCGATGTTACTCATTTTTTAACATATCGGTATCGGTCCGATGTTGCAATGTTAATATCGGTTATCGGTATCAGCCAAATTCTTCACATTGAGATGAAATAATGCAGTAAATCTATGATTTATGGGCTTTTACAAATGTTTTTGAAATAAAGAAATGCATTACTTTTTCAAATTTAGTGTTTACATGTGTTTTTCAGTATGTATTTTTTTTTATTATCATAGAAATGTGTTTTTATACAGATCATATTGACATCGGTAAATATCGGTTATCGGCCATAACAGCAATCTTAATATCGGCATCGGCCAAATTTTTCATATCGGTGCATCCCTAAAAGATACCCTGACAGTATTCCTGTCACTACAGAATGATCATCATGTAAAGATACCCTGACAGTATTCCTGTCATGACAGAATGATCATGTAAAGATACCCTGACAGTATTGCTGTCACTACAGAATGATCATGTAAAGATACCCTGACAGTATTCCTGTCACAACAGAATGATCATGTAAAGATACCCTGACAGTATTTCTGTCACTACAGAATGATCATGTAAAGATACCCTGACAGTATTTCTGTCACTACAGAATGATCATGTAAAGATACAGTATTCCTGTCACACGTAGTCAGACCCACCATCGACATCATCAAGCTTCTAGCGATGGAGGCAGGCAGCTTGATGACGTTGACGGTGGGTCTGAGTACGTGAGACTATGCTCCTTGTCCAAACAGGGACATCAGCTTTGAAATCCATTTGTTAAGATCTGAGCAATAATGCGGCTATTCCTTGCAGCTAAGCTACTAAGGTGTACTGTTTCCAGCGTAACTTGCGCTGTTTTTCCGAGCGTATCTCCTTGGTGACTCAGACTCAGATGATACAGCAGCAGGTGCACATAGAATGCTCAGAATGTTTGAAATTGAACATCAACTGTTAAACAGGTACAAAAACTGACTGGAGGGGGGCTTGCTGCACTGTTCTTTTTTCATGTAACCCTAATGAGGGCATTTTACTTTGTAGGTATTTTACTTACTTCCATCTTTTTAAGCATCCATGTGTTGATGTCCACATTTGCAATTTCAGACAAACTAAGAAAAAGCGGAGCAAACTGCACTGTGGGACGGGCCAAGGATAATGTTAAAGCTATTTGGTGGGGAGGATTTAATGGTGTGAACGAACATGGCCCATTCTAACTAGTACAACAGCTTGTAAAATGGATATTACACGTGAGCTTTGTGTGTCATTATGCTGATGGTGACACAATGATTTACCTTGTGGGTCAGCTTTTTTGAAGGCGTTTCCAGCATCTATGAAGTTGGTTGCCGCATCATGTTTGCTCTGCATTTGTAGGTGAAGGCGAGCAGCTTGGGAGAAGGCATTTCCTGCAGCTGAAAAGCAGATTTCTTATGTCATGCAGGAATTAAGGGACATAACAATAAACAATAAAAGGGCAATGGGATCCATTACACTTGTGTAAGCAAACAATATCTTACCACACCAATTTTTCGCCATCTTGTACATATTGGCAGCTCTTACATACATGTCACAGGCCTCTTCCATCTTGGAGGAACCACTGTGAGACATAAGATACGGTTAAAGCTGCAGAAGGCGATATGTATTTCGTTGTAATTTTCGTGGAGTAGATCTGACACCAAACAACCAATCAGGTTTAGCTAGAGTTGATTGTAATCAATTTTGATTCAAATTGTCAGTCGATCATAATTAAGGACCCGGAACTATCGGTTTGATAATGAATGTTTTATTTACGTGTAGAATTTCTGAGGTTGTTATAGGTTATGTTCCCGAGCAATAGCACCTTCATATTTCCAATTGCTGCAGTCTTTGGCCTGGCTCCTACTACAGAACCTCATTGCTCGTATGGATGTTGTTGACATGCGCAAATTGTCGCCTTTAACGGGCACAGTTGTTTAGCTAACGCTAGATTTTTATGTTAAGTTGTAACGTTAGCTTTATACATACAATATAAACACACAAAACCCATTTGAATCGCTTGAGTTGACATTCGTTTGTTTTATTTCCAGGTGTACATTATGTTCAGCAGTGATCCGAGGCTAGCTAACGCTAAAGACAAGTTAACAAAGCGCAACAAAGACAGCAAATGCCCTACTATACTTCCCGTCCCACCATAACGTTAGTGGTTTTACGGGTTTGTTTTTGCAGATGTAATGCAAACTGGTTAGCTGGCAATCTCTTCCGCTTAGTTGGCCCATAGCTTCACTCACAACACTAAGCTACGTTAGCTATCTGGATGCTCACCCAAACATCGCTCCGAAAAACGACGATGATGATCTCAGTTTCTTTTCGGCCTCAGCAATCAAGGCCTCAGCTTCCTTTTCTTTTCCAGAATTGTCCATTTTCGTGTCACTGCTCTTATTTTTAAGATAAATACGTTACAATGAGAGTTACACAAACTAAACTTCGTTATGTAGCTAGCTAGCAGCAGTAGCTAGTTTGCCATGTCACAACACCAGCCGCAGTGCAACCGTCACTTCTGTCATGTGACATGGGAGCAGTGTTGCCAGATGGGAAATGTCTTCCACCACTTATGCTTCAGCCAGGAAAGATATTACATCACTGATGACGTCACCATTGCTCGAGTGACATCACTGATTAATCACAATCGCTCAAGTGACATCGCTGATGACATCACAATTCGATTTATGACATCACTGATTATTTCACAAATCGTGACTAACACCGCCCGCCCACGTAGGCAATTTTATGATGATCAATCATGATGATGATTTAATCTCATTTTTTAAATCACAACGTTCAACTTTCCATTTTAAATTAGGTTCTTTTTACTTTTAAAGTACACTAGTGCAGTGCCCGTTCCCCCATGCACCACCCGTTATGAGAAGACATGAACTATAAACAGACAGACATAGGATCCATATTAGTATATTGATTACAACTAATTGGGTGTCACAAAATGATCATTATCGTACATTATGGGAATTTTGGCATTACTAGGAATTTCGCGCATGCTACGCACGCTCGATTCCTAGGGTGGAGACTCTGGAGATGATGCGCCACTCCTCTTCTCCCTAGGCTACTTATACTCCCAACACTTATAAAGCATCAGCCAAGGATTTCGAGTGACATCACTGATGATGTCACAATTGCTCAAGTGACATCACTGATGACATCACAATGGTGACACACCGCCGCCACCCCACTTGAAACTGGAGTGAGAGTAGAGGGACAGAATGTAGGGAAACAGTGGGTGGATAAATCCAGAAGGAGGCGGTAATGCAACATAAATGATACCAATTGCCATAAAACACCACAGAAAAAGAAGAACTAAGATTGATTGTGAGTAGTACAATGGGCAAAATGATCATACAAATAAGATAATTGTTGTAGGCTACATCTGGCAACGCTGTGTGTGTGTGTGTGCATTCGCCAGCCGTGGTCTGTCGCAGGGGTGCCCAATACGAAGGTAGTGTGGTAGATCGCATGGCATTGAGAAGAATTTTTTTTTTTTCACTGTTTTTCCACTGTTTCCACTGTTTTTCCACTGTATACTCAGTGTATATATATATAAATAAATATGTTTGGTAGATCACTTTGACTTGGTCATTTTAAAAGTAGCTCTGTTACGACCATGAAAAAGTCTAGGGCAACAGGTGTAACATAAAAAGGTCTAGGAACAAAAAGAGATGCACAGAGTTGAAAAATGATCAAACAAGGATTTATTTAAACAAAAGATTTGAATCACAGGCAAGCCAGTAGCTTCAGGGTGGCCAAAAGCCCAACAAATTTACCTAGAAAATAAAGCAACCTACACTGAAACAAAAACACAATTATATCCTCCCTAGCCTACAAAAAACAGGAGAAAAGGGGGGATGAAAATAAAGGGCAGCACACCCCTACAGGGCTTCCTGAGTTAGTTAACAAAACAAAACTACAAGAAAAAAAAACTGGAATCGATCCCAGGGTCAAGAGATACCGCAACAGTAGCTAGTGTAAATAGGCCAGAAAACCAGCTACAGAGTCAATACCCGGTCTATCAACAGGCCTCTAAGAACACAGGTATTAACAGGAAAAGGCCAATCAAGATAATGATCAATATCAAGCTGAGAGCAAAAAGAAGAGACAGCAGACGAGCTAACAACAAAGAGCTGCAGTCTCAAGTGTGCACACGGAGCAAGTGCTGGCTGTCGAAGTGGCAGAAGGCCCAGCACTGGAGTCTCCCTGGCTTCTTATGCTGGCTTGATTGGAACCAGCTCCAGGTGAGGGCTCCTCAAAGTAATCAGTCAATCAGAGGGGGGGGCGTGTCTGGAATAGAGACAGAGGTGAGAGAATGCAACACAGACCAACCCAAGGCCAGGCTCTGACCAAGGCCGTAACAAGCTCCCAAGCTGAAAAAGTGTGGGCACCCCTGGTTACTGGCTGGATTTCCATTACTGTTGCCTTCACACGACTCATGATTGTAAATCAGCTTCATTCTGATTTTAAAGATTTAGATGTAGAGCTGATTTTCTCAAAAACTTTGAATTCATTTTCGTTTCCCAGTGTTTGTGACCTAGCAGGACCTCAGCTGTCTCCTGGAAGCATGTCACCCACTGGTCATCTCCGGAGTCTACGATTTTAGCAGAAAGTAAGAGTCTGTATTTAAAGTTGGGGAACTCTGTTACACTTTTCACAGCGGTACTGTCTGTTGTGCTGACTATGTATGACCTTGAAGGTTTCAAAGGGACAGGCCCCTAACACGAACGATCCAGCCGTGTTCAGAGTGACTCAACACTAACGATCCAGCCGTGTTCAGAGTGACTTAACACTAATGATCCAGCCGTACTCAGAGTGACCTAACACTAACGATCCAGCCGTGTTCAGAGTGACTCTAACACTAACGATCCAGCCGTGTTCAGAGTGAGCTAACACTTAACGATCCAGCCGCGTACAGAGTGACTTAACACTAACGATCCAGCCGTACTCAGAGTGACTTAACACTAACGATCCAGCCGTACTCAGAGTGACCTAACACTAATGATCCAGCCGTGTTCAGAGTGACTCTAACACTAACGATCCAGCGTGTTCAGAGTGACTCAACACTAACGATCCAGCCGTGTTCAGAGTGACTTAACACTAACGATCCAGCCGTGTTCAGAGTGACTTAACACTAACGATCCAGCCGTACTCAGAGTGAAATAACACTAACGATCCAGCCGTGTTCAGAGTGACTCTAACACTAACGATCCAGCCGTGTTCAGAGTGAGCTAACACTTAACGATCCAGCCGTGTTCAGAGTGACTCAACACTAACGATCCAGCCGTGTTCAGAGTGACTCAACACTAATGATCCAGCCGTGTTCAGAGTGACTTAACACTAATGATCCAGCCGTGTTCAGAGGGGGACTGCCCCCTAGTCCGATACCTCACGAGTCCGATACCTCACGAGTCCGACACCTCATGGTTTTGGGTTAGGGTCTGGGGGAGGTTAGGTTTAGGCGTGGGGGTGGGAGAGGTTAGGTTTTGAGTTAGGGTCTGGGGGAGGTTAGGTTTAGGCGTGGGGGTGGGAGAGGTTAGGTTTTGGGTTAGGGTCTGGGGGAAGTTAGCCTCTTTTTTCGGACTCGTGAGGTGTCGGACTCGTGAGGTATCGGACTCGTGCCATGGCACCGTTCAGAGTGACTCTAACACTAACGATCCAGCCGTGTTCAGAGTGAGCTAACACCAACGATCCAGCTGTGTTCAGAGTGACTTAACACTAACGATCCAGCCGTGTTCAGAGTGACCTGACACTACCGATCCAGCCGTGTTCAGGTCAGCCGTGTACAGAGTGAGCTATATCTATGATATGTGTCATATAGCAGATATGTTTGCTATATCTTATATAGCACACGCAGATATGTGTGCATCTTTAATCAGATCCTTTACCGTGCAGATCAGGTGCAGATGGTTAAATCCCCGCGGACGGTCTGTTCTTCCCAAATGTTAAATGTTAAATTCGTTGTTACAACTAGGGATGTTAATGATTAACCGATAGTCGGTTAACTGCCGTTAAGAATGTAACCGATTAAAATGAATGAACTGTTTTGACCGACGTATAATATAGGTAGATCCATGGTTATATGTATCACCTAAATGTCCAGAGCTTACACTGTGTTATTCCACCAGTCCAGCAGAGGGCATACCTCACCTAAACAATAGAAGGAGCAGTCACGTGAGGAAGTAATCACATGATCGGTGGACTCTCTCTCTCCAGTGATCCTGTGAGCAGGAGACACTAATGTGTATCAGGCACAGGTTAACATGCTGTGTCTCTCTTTCTCCAGTGATCCTGTGAGCAGGAGACACTGTCTATCAGACACAGGTTAACATGCTGTGTCTCTCTTTCTCTCTCCAGTCATCCTGTGAGAAGGAGACACTAAGGTGTATCAGACACAGGTTAACATGCTGTGTCTCTCTTTCTCTCTCCATTGATCCTGTGAGCAGGAAACACTAAGGTGTATCAGACACAGGTTATTTATTTATTTAAAAAGGATCCCCATTAGCTGATGCTTGTGGCACCAGCTAATCTTCCTGGGGTCCAAATACAATACAAGTCTTATACATATATACAATCACATTTGTGTGATGTTTACAAGTTATAATACATGATATATATCAGATATGTGTAATATAACACATTTGCATTTTGGGTGGGTTACAAGTTACATTGTACATACATTTGTGAGAATACAAAAATGGAGTTGCTCGTGACCAGCTGGACTATTGATCACCTGTTAAGTAATGGGTTCTTAAATGGAATTTGAAAGAGGACTCATTGTTTGATTGACGTATGTGATGGGGGCAGCTGTTCCAATGACTGATGGCACGATAGATGACTGTTTTTTTTCAAGGCGTTTGATTTAGGGCGAGGTAACATGATTTTGGTTGTCAACAGGTTAACATGCTGTCTCTCTCTTTCCCTCTCCAGTGATCCTGTGAGCAGGAGACACTAAGGTGTATCAGACACAGGTTAACATGCTGTCTCTCATTTTCTCTCTCCAGTGATCCTGTGAGCAGGAGACACTAAGGTGTATCAGACACAGGTTAATGGACCAAAAAAAGAAAAAAAGTAAGATTGTTCACAAGTCCCAAATATAACGTAGCCCGGTCAGAGATTACTAGGGTATGAGGAGATAGCAAGCAATTGGCTCTCAATCTCTTAACGGATACGTATCTTAGGGCGGTCAGAAATTATATTATTAGTAGCTATGCAGCTAGCTCTCCCTCACTAGCAAGGCATGCACTAACTTGAAAGCAAGAAGAAGCATTTGGTTTCACATGTTGGTTTCACATTGGTTTCACATTGGTTTCACATGTTGGTTTCACATTGCTAAAAAGGTGAGGGGGTTATGGTTAGACAGAACGACAAGATTGCCTCCAGCACTAGAAACTAGCAATCCAGGCCTAAAGGTATGTCGTACTATCTTTTTATCATATTGGGCCTTCTTTTTGATAGTCGAATAGCGCCTCTGATGACAATTTAGCTTTTTGGAGAAGTTGACACTAGGCCTGTCCACTCCAGACACATCTTTGGCCCTCTTTCTAACTGTATGCAGCCGATCCGACTGTAGGAGCTTCTCCTTGGCCATTTTTAGCGGCCCTCTCACTTGGTGATCAAAGACGAGTTCAAACGGACTAAAGCCTGTAGCTTCATTTTCACTTCCTTTTTCTGTTTTAGGTAACGGGCCCACACTATTAGGACTCGTGAAAAAGGTTCTTCCACGATGGGTAAAAGACAAAGAGGAGCAACTGGAACGGTCTCATTAGACTTTCCGTCAGAGGGATCCGTTTCTTGCTCCTGAATTAGGACCTCACGCGAGAACTGAGAGCTCTGAGGCTCCTCAGCTAGTTTAGCAAGCAAACTGCTACCTGCGCCTTCATCTGGCTCAGACGTATCTTCCTTAAGAGTTGCCCGAGCCTGTGCTCGCGTCACTTCGCATGTGGCGAACACTTCAGGATACGCTTTTTCTAAAGCTACTGCCTCTGGGGCTTCATAAGGGGTTTCCCTCACAACAGGCGTCACTATGCATGCGGTGAACACTTCAACTGCTTTAATCACTCCAACATACGACAGCTTGCAACTAACACAGTCACTTATCACGTGCCCAGGCTTCTTACAGTAGTGACAGAATTTAGCATACGACCTATCGTGTCGTTTTTCGTATGAGTTATAGTATCGCTTCTCCTGTGGCTTTTCATATGAGTCATAGTATCGCTTCTCCTGTACATCTTTGTGGACTAATTCAGAGGAATCTGCAGCCCTGTCGAGTTTCTCTAACTCATTTAGCTTAGCCTGAGCCTGCGCTAAAGTTATTTTTGCATACTCAATGTCCCTCTTTTGCAGAGCCAGATTAACACCCCCAGGGGCCCCGGGGCACTGAAGCTCCCAGGGGCCCCCCTACCCATCGTCTGGATGTTTGGATGTTTTTTCGCCATATTTAGAGGAATATCTCATTTTAAATTAACATTAGTATTATACTGTTATGTTATTATTCCGTTTCTGAGATTCAGTTTCTCACTCACTCATAGGCGATTCTAGGCTTTGCAAAGAGGTAGCACCAGCAGGATAAAGATATTAGTCTGACTGGGGGGTTTGTAGGGGGGGCTGTGCCCCCCCTGGGCAAATAAATTTTGTACATTTTAAAGTAAAATGCATGAATCTGATGCACTCTGAGAGCAAAAGGAAGAGTAATCTTCACATTAATATCCTCTTCACTGTGCTGTGGCTTTACAATGATGAAAAAATAATTGACATTACATTTCCAATACAAAACAGCAGAGGGTGCCGCAGCACCACAAGCACCCCCACTTCCCGCGCCCCTGGTCACCACTTGCCCACAGGCATCCAATGAGACTAAATCATCAGACTTAATCTTCTTGGAAACACATTTTATTTTGTCCTGATTGGTCTTAGATGTGTGTCATAGTTCTGTGGAGCCCAACATGAGCCCTCCAAAAAAATTTTTTTTTTTTTTTTTTTTTTTTTTTGGAGGGCCCCTTCACCCCGAGGGCCCCGGGGCACCTGCCCCGGTTGCCCTATGGTTAATCCGGCCTTGCTCTTTTGAGTTTCTGCTTGATCTTTTGCTCTTTCTTTCTCAAACGCGATGTTAAATTTTTGTTCTGCCCTTTTCAGTTCTAACAAATCCGGCAGTTCTAGTTTCTCAATAAGCATTGCCTCAATGTCTGGCCTTTTCATATACTCGGCGACTGTATACTCATAGAAGTTAGCTACTTCAATTAGATGTTCCTTTCTAAGCCTACGTAACTCCACACGTCCAAAGTCGCTGCTACAGAATGTTAACCTGACGCTGCCAGATGGACGGTATAGCTCCACATAGTTTCACTAAACCAGTCGATCTGGGAATGCAGTAACCAGACCCGCTGACGGAGGCGGGCACTTTTTCCAAGCTACTTGGCAGGTGATTGGATGACCCATCTGTCTATCACCGCTGGTGGGTGTTAACTTCAACCAATCAGATCGCCGAAGGTGCCTGTGCCCTGATCTCCGTAGTATTCATTGATTGAGTCCTCACGGTCGTAAAGTCACCTTCGAAGCATTTAGTTAGATTATAACGAACTAGTTGTGTGGCTTAGCCTTCCCAAATGTTGAGGGTCGTTTTTTAGAATTTAATACATAGAATTGGGAACGTTACATTCAATTTCATTCAGACTGCCTGTCACTTCCGCGGCGGCAGCCATGTTGACGAGTGAAAAGAACTACAAAGACCATGTACCCACTACCTGCCCAGACGAGCCTGAGCCCGCCTACGGCTCCCACTGATTGGTCGGGCCGGCATGGTTCGACCAATCATCTTAACTGCCTGTGCATGACAAGATGGATACGTCGAGAGAATCTCTTTTGATCTCGCGAGGTTATCCATCTTGCAAGCAAGGTTAACAGAATGTATGCACATCGAACTCCGCCATGACTACACACGCCACAGTCAACCAGCTACTGGTCACAAAATTAGTTACGCACGTAAAGTTATAGTGCCACAAAAATCACATTCAACGCGTTTTTATGAAAACAGCCGTATTCACATCAACGTTACGCAAAAAGTGAAACGCCAAAGTCATGCGCTTAACGCTACGTCAAAATGCCACGTCACTGTACTCCACAAGCTAAGCAAACGTGTGTTTTTTTTGTTTACCACCAATGCTACTGAAAGAAAAACTAGAAATGTACTGCCACACAGCGTGATGTACTATGACCTCACTCAAACTAGCTCTTAGTTGTATTTACACTCCCAAACGGCTATATGCAGGGAAATGTTTGTGGCGTCGAGTCGCTAGTCTCCTCGTAGCCGTGATGCCGAGTCTATATAAAGCCTAGTCACATCCGGCTTCCCGAGCTGAATCCAACTCAATCTTGCCTTTCCCCTCAAATAGCGCGCCCGGCTGTAACTCGTTAAACTATCGCTAAAATTTACAAGTGAATTAGAAATACATTAGCTTGCATTGTTAGCCTCCCAAATGCTATCATTAGCTTGTATCGTTAGCCTCCCAAATGCTATTTTCGTAGCTCAGAGCCCCCAAACTAAACTGCGACCAAACTAGGTTTAGTTAAAGTTATCTACTAATGTCCCGGTTGTTGCACAAAGAAATACTATTCTAAGTGTTTGTTTTAAGTCATCCCGGACGAGCGCCCATGTAACGTGGCGCAGCGAGACCGGTTGTTAAACACAGTTTAGTTACAAGTTAGCTTCTAGTGTCCCGGGTTATTTGCACAAAGAAATAATATTCTCAGGCTTTGTTTTAAGTCAATCCCGGACGAGCCTCCATGTAACGTAGCCCGGTCAGAGATTACTAGGGTATGAGGAGATAGCAAGCAATTGGCTCTCAATCTCTTAACGGATACGTATCTTAGGGCGGTCAGAAATTATATTATTCGTTGCTATGCAGCTAGCTCTCCCTCACTAGCAAGGCATGCACTAACTTGAAAGCAAGAAAGGAAGAAGCATTTGGTTTCACATGTTGGTTTCACATTGGTTTCACATTGGTTTCACATGTTGGTTTCACATTGCTAAAAAGGTGAGGGGGTTATGGTTAGACAGAACGACAAGATTGCCTCCATTTGGTTTCACATATACAGGTGAAAAGACTGGCGGCCTACCGGACATATGATTAGAATGCAGCGGCGGTGGTGTGGCGCAGCTCCCCTCATCGTCCTTGGCAAGCCCTGGCAAGTGTGCCACTGCTGGACACGGCGAGCTCGCTCCGTGTATGGATTGTTGAGATACCAGCGATGGTGGTGGACGAGAAGGTCCTCTCTCTGGATTTCTTCGGCGTGGTGGGCAACACACCTTGAAGTCCCTGGGTCTTCCTCATCGATAGCAGTCGGCCTCCTAATAACTGGCTAAAACGTGTGTCTAGCAAACATTCACTCAAAGCTATCGGAGCACTATCTGCCTGGTAATATGTTACTGGCATGGAAGGAATACTCCCCTCGCTCTATGGCGTGGGCACGTCTAGCATCTGGCTCGCAGTTCAAATCTCCCGCTCCGCTTACTTCCTGCCAAACGCCATCTTTTATCGTCTCTGGACGCACAGCACATGCGCCCACCTCTAGGGAATGACATCATCTCCTGAACACATCTCGAGAGGGTAAAACAGATAAGTAACATCCTCAATACATTCTGATCATATCACCGCCCCTCTTTATATGTGAAACCAAATGACATCATCACCCAGAAGAAACAAAAGAAAGTGGAATTGTGTAACACAAACCTCAAGTCCAAGTCAAGTCTCAAGTTTTTGGGGACAAGTCTCAAGTCACTGTGTGTGCGGCTTAAGTCCGACTCAAGTCCAAGTCTCAAGTCCAAGTCCCCATGTCTGATAAACGACCCTTGGATCCTCCTTGTGTTTAAAAGGTGCACACCAGTCAGAGGCTCTCTGATCCATACTTTTTCATAAACTTAACATACTTTAAACAGTCATCTATTCCATACACAATTCAGTATTTTTCACAACCCAAAACCATAATGCCTCTGGCCATGGCTATCGCCGGGCGGAGGCATAAAATAGCTATTAACTGTCCTTTCATGTGTTTCATGACTGGAACTGATCCCTGACTTACACAGCACCCATCCAGATTTGCATACTGTCATGTTAACCTGTGTCTGATTGGCTTGTGTTTGATATGTTGTCATGTGTCTCTTTTCACAGTAAACTTTGTTACTGAACAAGGCACTCAAGTGAACCATTTGCTGTACAATAGTTTCCACCAAGCATTAACTGTACTTGCTCAATGTTGCTCATTAAGTTAATGACTGCTTTGTTTACAGCGGTGTTGATGAAAAAGGTGCGTCACGCGCAGCCCTCCTGGGTGCTAGCCTCGGTACTCAGCTCTGGTAATGAACCTCAAAGGGTTTGGTGACACAAAACACAGTAAACGGCCACTGGTTTGTTTGCAACAACACTTAACTGACGGAACTTCTGAAAGATGGATGACTCAGTGATTTGCCTGAAATTTGCATTTCATTGAGAAAGCCATACAACACAAAACATTGTATCAAGTATCAAATCCATTTTGGGTGATACGATTTTGCTTAGAATATTTATTTCTTATAATTTGCAGAGAATGAGCCTTTTCTAAAAGAGCAGCTCCAGTCTTCGGTGAAACTGATTAGTGTGGCAATACAGTTTTGCATCTTGCTTCCACCTAAAATTGCAGCCTGACATTATCTTAATCGTACTACGCGATTAGAAAGTCTATGAAACATTGACAAGTACGTAGAACAAAATGTAGGACTGTATTATAGGCTGCATGTAATCCTACAATAATATACAAAATATCTATCTGATATTGAGTTGCAGCCCCTGTTGCACAATTTGCATCTCAGTTGTCTCAAGGTTTTAAAACATAATTTTCCTTTGTGATTGGTATAGATTTATTAAAGGAAATCTGTAAGGGATAAAGTATTTCTTCATGGCTTCACCTCATTGGTGAACTTCATGAAAAGAGTAGGCTAAGTGTCCATCAAGTTTTGTACATTCAGTTTGTACATCTAATCTTACTACTATAATTGGAGAGCTGTCTGTCTGTTTGTCCAGAGAGCTGTCTGTCTGGAGTTTCAAGGTGCACCATTGCTCCGATTGCCTAAAATAAGTCAAAACACTTTTCAGAGGTCTGAAATGAATCTGGTGCAAAGAGTGAGTTAATTAAAGTTCCCCCTTACATTCACTGTGCCCAAAACTTGTCCATCTGCCCAAACCCCGGCCGTGGAAAGTCCTTAGGCCTACATAGTCCCTGCCTTATGGGCCTGGTCTATGGCCTGAAAACAAAATACTAATGCTAACTCATCATATGAAGGTCAGACCCGGGACTTTTATACAACAAAATCTAGAACAAAAGTCAAGACCCTGTGACAGCGTGACACGGTCTGAGTGCGCCAGTGTATGGTGATGCTTGGTCTGATTGCTGCACCACAGTGGTCCCTCTTGGGCTGTTGCGTATCCGTCCTTTCCAGATGTGGTTCCTCAGTCACCACTTGGACCCAGCAAAAGCCCGCCATCACAAGCTGGTGATTAAGCAGTAGTGCCTCCAGACTCTGACAGGTTGGACGGATCCCCAATTGCTTTCCCCCTCAGGCTTGTCATACAGACGCCGCCCTGTGGGGATGGGGCACAGTGTGCGACGGCCATGTGGTGAATGGACGGCGGGAAGCCCAGGAGCTTCACCATGCACCTAAACGTTCTAGAGCTGGAGACTGTACGCAGAGCTCTGAGGTTCTTCTGGGATCGGATACACCATCAGAACGGAGTCCGAGCGCCAGCCCTGAACCAGTTGGCGACACAGATACATATGTGGGCGCACAACCACTTGCTGTCCCCGAAGGCGGTTCACATTCAGGGCCAGCTGAATTGAGGAGCAGGCCTACTGTCGAGGGGCAATCAGATGATGTTCATTTGGTAAATTATGGTTCCATTTCAAGTAAAATAGATGTTTTGGGGAGTGGTTGACAGGTCGCCTGTCCAGTGATCGCGCAGCTCGCCGCCGATCAGTGCGGCTCTGCTCGTCCAGATTGACGTCACTTCCTGCCCCAAATAAACAGGATGGTGAAGGTGAAAATGCCAACCTCAAGGGTTCAAAACGGGAGTCCAAAAACCAATGGGTGATGTCACGGTAGATACGGAGAGGGGCCTTCTATGGCCGGCAGCAAGGATGGTGCTATTCTGTTGCTTAGATTGGCCCAAAGTAGATTTAGGAAAAAGAGGGAATTTAATAAGTAAATCGGTATAAAAACACACTTAAGCACTTTGAATTGCCTCTGTGTATGAAATGTGCTATAGAAATAAACTTGCCTTGCCTATACGTTATAGCATCAAACCCCTGACACACACAGGTGATGGTTGGGCAATGTCTGGACCATCAGTGAGTTGCCTGTTGCCTTACAGACAAAGAGCAGGTCGAATAACTGATTCAATACATCATCAGCAGTCTGGAGAACGTCAATAAGATCCTGCTGTCTAGAAAACTAAAGCTTTGGTGCTTATAGTTTGGACTGAATGTGGCCACTGTTTATGAGATCCCACTGAGATCTGTGGAGAAAATGGAGCGAACCATCACCATTATACATGAAGAAGTGGCTCGGTGTTCCACGATGTCTCAGTAACATCAGCCTCCAATCAGCCTTCTAATCTAAAAGTAAGACTCTAACGGAACGGAACGGAATGGAACGGAAGCAATCGTTCCCAACCTGTATTGAGAAGCGATGGATTGGGGGGGATATTTCTAAATCTTTACTTGATTTTAATTATTGTAATGTAATTAATTTTATATTTTTTACTTTCTATCTTGTTTTTCCTCTATGTTCTTTTCTTTTATCTATTTTATGTAAAGCACTTTGACTTTGAATTACCTCTATGAAATGTGCTACATGCCTTGCCTTGCCAAGTGGCCTAGACCTTTCTATTTTTTTGCTACTGTGTAAGCATTGCATCATCTTGCATCATCTTTCAACTCAGGATTACTTCCAACTATTTACCTTCAAAAAGTTATCTGTAAAGCTGGGGATAACATGTTTGTTTTGGACCTGTGACTGATACTCAAAAGCAACAACACAGTAAATGAGGTCCAAGAGGAAGCTAATTAGTGTCTCACATCAATGGTCCCAGGCGTGTGATTAAAGTGTGTGTGTGTGTGTGTGTGTGTGTGTGTGTGTGTGTGTGTGTGTGTGTGTGTGTGTGTGTGTGTGTGTGTGTGTGTGTGTGTGTGTGTGTGTGTGTGTGTGTGTGTGCGTGCGTGCGTGCGTGCGTGCGTGCGTGTGCGTGCGTGTGCGTGCGTGCGTGCGTGTGTGCGTGCGTGCACCTTTGTGAATTATCATTTCAAACAGTCTGATGCAATCGCATTTTGTGTAATACATTATTATTCTTTACATAATTCCAAAATAATTGTGTTTCACATGACTTCTCTAACACATTTCTCTATCTATAGCAGGGAAATTAAACCTCTAACTGTAATATTTACAGTAGTGTATATCCAACAAAGGTTAGGCTAGATTATTATTATTGTTATTATTGTTATTGTTGTTATTATTAGTAGTATTATAAAAGGGGGACTGAACCTTTTTTCTTACTGAGGTGGCATTTCTTTTGAATGGCATCAATCCACTTATAATTTTTTTTATAACTGCATAGTGCCTTTCTTCACAATGCCCTTATCAGCAAAGTGAAATTTACATATGATTTGCTTTTTTTAAACCATATATGATTCCAAAAAATAATTTTAGTGTGCTTCTGAAAAAGGTGAACTCTTTTTCCACCAATATCATGAAAATGACCACAATCACAAAAAAATATAGGGAAAGACTCAGATAAGTTCATCAAAAGCATTAGATGATGATTTGTGATAGTTGTGAAATGAGTATACCAAAGCCCAACCAGTACCCACCATGTTTTTTTTTTTGCAGTAGGTATGTATACTACTTGAAGTTCCAGTAAATTACTACTGTATTTGCACTATACAGAGGTTTTCGCCCATGGGGCTCAAAAAGTTTCAGGGGAGGCACAGTGAATTGAAGTGAAAAAACATTAGTTATATATTAGTTGTTACATTAGTTATCAAGAGAGATCACATACAATAGCCTATGGGCCCTATCTTGCCCCTGGCCTTAAAATAGCGTTTAACGCCAGGCCAAGCCTATTTAAAGTCCATCCATAGTTGAGACCATCTTGGATGGTGATTTTACACTTTAAATAAATTGAATTGAATTATTTAGTGGGCGTGGTCAGCGCATTCCATATTTTCCACTCGGCGCTACACCCGGCGTTAACCACTTAACCACGCCTTTTAAGCGTGGAATTATTCACAAGGTGCTCATTGGAGAAGTGCAGTAAACTAATCAGAATCTCCCTTTCATGTTCCAATTCCACGGAGCGATCCAATCCGGTCAGAAAAGCCCGACCAAAGCACTCTGAGCTCCCCTCCTCCCTCTTTCATACCCGTCTGTCTCCATTTAAATTATTCCATATTATTATGCTCCTCAAACAAATCTCACTGCAGTTTAAATACAGCAAGCCTGTAAATACGCTACACTATAACAAGATCAAAGTGAAAAAAATGTTCTAAACGCATCGGCTAGAAAAATATAGCCTATCCCTGGATGTCATGATGAGATTAGATTGGTGAAAGTTTAGGCAGAATGATATTGTTTTCTCTCGCTACCTTTTCTTCTCCCCCACTGCACAGGTAAGATCATAGGTGTAGTGCCCGTAGAACGCGGGGGAACGGCGTTCCCATACTTCTCCAAGGGGTGTTTTGTGTGTGTCAGTGTGTGTGTGTGCATGTCGAGCCAATAAAACGAGTGAAACTTGGCAACGTTGTCATTCGTCCTATATTTAAGGTGGGATGAATTATTCACACGGCATCAACTCGCGGCTTGAAGAAAGAAGGAAACATTCCACCTTAACTATATTTAAGGTGGGCTGAATGATTCACACAGCATCAACTCGTGGCTTGAAGGAAAAGGAAACATTCCACCTCAACTAGCTACAGCGCGGGGGAAACCTCACTTTAATAAAAGCTATACTGAAACAGCTACTGGCTTTTTCAGCATCAAAATATTTTTTTTTCCCTCAGTAGCTACCTCACTATAACAAGTAAAGATGAAAAAGGCAGCCAAACATCCTTTCATTTTTCGGACCAGCTGCTAAAAAGGTACATTTACAAGCATGAAGAAACAATGTTAAAAGCGTGTTTCTTTTCAACACGGTTGAATCAAAAGTTAGCGTTAATCACCCCATTGCAATTTGCATCGCCAGAATTCGCCACAAAATTCTAAAAATGCCGGCCTGCAAACCACTGTCAGTGACAGTGGTTTGCAGCACTTGAGGAATCCATGAGTTTGCTCGTTGAATTCGTTGATATAAGCGATTGCCCGAACGATTAATTAATTAATAGGCTACGTGAAGGTGTGCGCGTGCGTGGGGGGGGGCTTGGTGTTCCCCATATAGGTGCGTTCCGCCACTTCTCCAGATAGCACTACACCTCTGGGTAGGATGATGCAACAGCCTCTGAATGACAGGGGCTCAAAACTACGGTATAACAACTTTTTTTTCATCGGTCATTGTGCCTGTCTGACATGCGAGAGAGAGGGAGTGAGAGAGAGAGAGGGGGAGAGAGAGTGAGAGCCGCAGAGAGAGTGATTGAATAATGTGGGTGCATCCCCGGGGCCGGCGCGCTGAACTGCATCTCTCCTGCATCTCCGCTGCGTAATTACGCACAGTAATATCCCCGGCGCACTGAATAAGGCCTGGTTTTGAAAAGCGCTAAGCGCTAAATTAACGCCAGGGGGGAAGATAGCGTTAGGCCGGTATTTAAGGCCGAAACGCCCATTCTGGCCTATTCTGACACTGCGCCACGCCTCTTCGGCGTAAAGCGCATTTCGGGGCCTAAAAACATGATGCTATCTTCCCGAGGCAGGCGCAAAGTGTTTTTTTGCATTTAATGCCAGTTTAGCGCCTATAGGGGGAAGATAGGGCCCTAAATGTGTGTGACTTGGTTAAAGAGATAGTTCAGAGATACAGTCATTTTGGGAAAGTCCAAGCTTTGTCTGAGGGGAGGCCCACAGTCTCAGACTTTGAAAACCCCTGCACTATATAATTCTTATTGTGACTACAACTAATACTCATTCTCCTACTACACTACTCCTAATATTACTACTACTAATAATGTTACAGATAATAGGGCGGAAGGGTGACCAGACGAACACAAATCATCATTAACACCATCAGTGATTTCATAAAAAATTTGATGTCATCAATGATGTCATAAATATGTCCCTGCTGAGGTTATAAATTGGAGTACTCTTGCTCACAGCCCAGCCCATCAAGCCTGAACCTGCGACAACAACATGGACCAGCTCGATCCACTTCCAGACCACAAGAGGATGGAAGATCTGCAGCACCCATTTGGAGACAACTGCACTCTGGAGCCACTTCTAGACCACCTCAAGGAACATGCTGCTGCAAGAAAAGAAAGAAGGCAAGCTTTGGAAAAGTCTGGAGGCCATTTGGAGGAGAAGAGGAACAGGAGTGGGACAGAGAAAAGGAAGAGAAATCAAAGAAAAGCAGTGCAAATTTTCAGGACAGCCTGGAGTGAGCCTATCAAAGATGGGAAGATGATCGAATTTAAGGAGACTGGTCCAGCACCCTTCAAAATGTCTGGGCAGATGTATCACGGTGTCCCAAGTGTTATGATCCCTGAGAGCGACAAGAAGCCCAAGTAGGCGCAAATGTAGTATGAGGAGCATGAGTTGCAGAACAGGCTAGATGAAGCTCAGAAGAAGTATGGGGGGACAACAGGTGAGGCTGTGAGTCTCTAATGCGTATTTTACGCATTCGCACTCGCACACAAGAGATCATCAGTGATGTCACAGAATTGAGCACACAAAGCATGGTTCATCGTCTCCACCCTAGAAACTGAGTGCGTGAAGCACGCAAAATTTCTAGTAATAATAACAAGGGCACAGAGCGCAGACCTCAAGGCCAATAGTCCAGTCTGCTATAGGCCTATGCACATTTTGTGAGTCCGCTCCTACATTTAATGGGTTCTTCCTTGGCCCATGGTACACACCCTTCTATGAAGTTTCATGACAATCAGTCCAGTTTTTCTGTAGGCTAATCCTGCTGACAAACAAATGTAGGGTTGGGCAAACAAAGAGACAAATGGCACTGAAAACAACCTCCTTTGTGGAGTTAATAATAACAATAGGCACACATCTATCCAACTAGAAAAAAGTATGAAAGCCCAATTGCACTTTTATGTTTAATAAGTGATGCCTGTATGTAGAGCATCAGACTACTAACGAAATCCACTAGGATTACACATTGTGCTTAGAGACCAGCATTAACACTGGGAATATTAACTCAGCTTTCAAAATATCAATAAATGTCTCCTTCGGGGTTTTCCAAAACTGCGGTTGTTTGTTCCATAGAGATTTATAATCTATTAACATTATTAAATGAACTAGGGCTTTCAGTGGATCGTCATGAGATTACACACAGTTATTACACAATATTCATTTTCAAAACCTCTTGCCTGTCATGTGAGTACGTGCATGCATGCAGTGCATATGCCAGAGTCAGGAGCTGTAACCAGGAAGTAGCAGCGACCTCTGGCAGTCTTTAACGTAATGTTGAAATAGCTTGTCAACACGTAAGAGGGTGAAGGCGTGGTTGGTGGACTGGTAACGTCCTCGTCTTTCAACTTCCTTGTTGCGAGCAATCTGCGAACCCAGTCTATCAGTCGGACGCGGTCTGACGACTAATAAGAATCTGTGACAGACGGCTTTTTCTCTCTCTGCCAGTTAATTCACATACTACACTGCATATCTCTGTGTGCTAGAAACATCCCCTTAATACTGTAGTATCCTTCCTTATAAAAGGGAGCATGTGGGCAATCTCTGTTCACTCTCTCGCTGTTTCAATTTTTGTCCCACTGATGATGTCATCAGTGACGTCATAAATCACTGATGATGTCATAAGTGATGTTATCAGTGATGTCACTTGAGCAATTGGGGCAAATGATGATACCATACTGACATCACTGATGATGTCATCAGATGTTATGTGTATGTGAGCTGCAGGGCCAGCTCAGCGAGCTGCAGGGCGGGCGAGCCCGCACAGCGGGCGAGCCTATAGGAATCGAGCTGCCTCGAGATGCCTAATATAAAGATCTATTTTCTTCTATGCTGTGCCGTTGTTCTCACTACTAACAGTGCCAAGGCCCTCTCAAACATCTACCGGGGTTGGATAATGGACCTGTGCACTGGACTACCAACCTGACAGTTTGAAAGAAAGAAAGAAAGAAAGGAAGAAATTATTGTCACATGAGCATGTTATGCTGTGTTTGTGGAGGATTCAGCATCCAGATGGAATTTAACTATTATATATTTCTGTCTTTTATAGATAGAAATTGCTTTATTATTAGTTTATTCATCAATACTGTGTAAGGTATTCTTTATTTTCATCTAAGCCTTCAGTAAAGTAAACAATATGAATTAATCGCTGTTGCTTTAGTTGCTACTGTTTATTGGTTCAATAAAGTTTGTTGATCTTTCCTACAAGTCTCTCGTGATTGAAAGGAACTTATAAGTTCATTAAACTGTGGCTCACAGTTGGGTTCATTTGAGAATAGGTCCTTTGAGGATATGCCTGGTCATACTTAGTTTATGAGAAGCAGATATTAACTGGCATCAAGGCATTGTCATGAGCTTTTGGATGGTGACCTACGATCTGGAAGGTAAGATTCAACACTCACAAGAAAACATGGGAAACCATTCGAGTGGATCTTTGTTCACTATTATATTAAAATAATTGCAAGATATAATTTTAAACCATGCATTTTGGATATATTTGAATTGTGGATTGTTCTGTTTTTATCCCTGCTTTTATCTTCTAGGTATTTAATTGTTTCTTGGTTTGGATTTGGTTCTGATCTTATTGTGACCTCAACTGATTATGATGTACACAAACATAACAAGGATAAAAAACTTCTTTATCCTCGGATTCCCTGGACTTCTACCAGAGTATTATGGACCAGTGTCAGCCCTTCTTTTCTTAATCTACCTAGCTATTGCTTTAGGGAATATTTTCATTTTAGCATTTGTTATCTATGAGAAGTCACTCCAAAAACCAACATATCTGGTCTTTTGTCATCTGGCACTTAATGACTTCACATTCGGCACTGTGACTCTACCAAAGATTATATCTAAATATTGGTTTGATGATAGCATTCTTTCATTTTATGGATGCTTTGCACAGATGTTTTTTGTTCATTATTTAGGAGCAGCACATTCTTTTATCCTATTGGTAATGGCTCTTGATCGATTTATTGCTATATGCATTCCATTTCGTTACCCTGTTCTAATCACAAACAGCTCCATATCAGTGATTTGTGCTTTAGCATGGTTTATACCATTACCTTTGATGGTGACCGTTGTACTCCATGCCCTCACTTTACCTTACTGTAACTCAAATGTCATTACTCAGTGCTACTGTGACCACATTTCGATTACAAGACAGGGATGTGGTGACGATGTCAAAATTGTTCAGGTTGCTGCTCTTTGTATGGCCATGTTTTGTCTTTTGGTTCCTCTTGCATTCATCTTATTTTCCTATTTTTCAATCATTGTAGTTATTTTGAAGATGTCTAATTCTGATGGGCGCTGCAAAACCTTATCAACGTGCACCCCACAAATATTCATCACATGCCTTTTTTACCTGCCCAGGTGTTTTGTTTATGTGGCGAATACTGTGGGATTTTCTTTCAGTTTGGATGTCCGCATTTTATTGATATTGTTGTACAGCCTTTTTCCTGCTGCTGTTAATCCAGTCATATATTGTTTCAAGACTAAGGATATCAAAGAAACTTTGATGAAGAGGCTGAAAAAAACTAAAATTGGAATAGAGATAAAACTTTCCTACTAATAGAGGACTGATGCTTAGGATATCAAAATGATATCCTAACCTCAGCCATTCAAACTGACAGGCTATCATATATGTTCTACAGGAATACAATCTATATTGAGCAAACATGTTAGCAATCCGTTGATGTAGTTAAATAAACACATATCGTTAGAATGTGTGCCGAAGAAAATCAGCATGGTTTTTTAAGTTGGATATCTAAAATCCACTGGTGTACCTTATGTACTATCATGGCACTTGAGAGTCCACTAACAGTGAAGTAAGCCTTGTTTGAGCCAATTACCCATATGCATAGGCTACATTATATTTTGCTTTAAAAAATCATTATTTGGGGATTTCCTGCCTGAGAGTTATGGAAGTTTAATCTGTAGCCTGCAAGTGAAAACAAAATTGTAGAAATGTATTTGAAGCTATATAATATTCAAAAAGCAAAATCTAATTTACAAAAGCATAAACTCTCTCTATTACATTTTTTCATTGAGTAGTTTGCATTGTAGTTATTTTGAAGATATCTAATTCTGAAGGACGCTACAAAACCTTATCAACTTGCACCCCACAAATTCATCACATGCCTTTTTTACCTGCCCAGATGTTTTGTTTATGTGGCGAATACTGTTGTCAGTTTGGATGTCCGCATTTTATTGATATTGTTGTACAGCCTTTGTCCTGCTGCTGTTAATCCATATTGTTTCAAGAATAAGGATATCCATGGTGCTAGTCTACGGCTCTCCCCAGATCGGCAGAGGATGGAGCAGCGACCGGGGCAGCAGGGGAGAAATTAGCCAAGTACAATTGGGGAGAAAATGGGGGGGAAATCAGGGGGGAAGGAAAAAAAGACTAAGGATATCAAAGAAACTTTGATGAAGAGGCAGAAAAAACTAAAATTGGAATCCTAACCTCAGCCATTCAAACTAACAAAGATGATGGCCATTGCCAGCGATATAAGTTTTACTTCGTTTCGAATTCGAGCTCTCACTCTAGTGCCATATTCGCTGCGTACGCAGCCACTGGAAGACTGTTATTTATGCTCAAAAAATGACCTTTAACTATAAAACCGACCACCCACCAGTAGGTGGCGTGGTACCTCCTGGGGCTGCCACCCGCGTGACTACTCACGCCTGCTCAGTCCAGGGAAAGCCACTCATTCGTTCTTCCAGCCACGCTGAGGACGTGTTATTGAAAGCTCCATGTTAGCTCAAGTTTGCGCTCTTAAAGGAACACTCCGCCCATTTTCAACCAGCTTTGTATCATTAGAACACCAGTAGTATATCAGAAAACTGTAAACGGTTTTGAAGTCTGTCATTTAATTTGACAGTTATTGAGTGTTAAAGTGTGGACCAGTGACATCACTGGTCCACCCTAACCCTAACCCTACTCAAATTAATAACTCATTAACTCAAATCAACTCTCAAACTGTAAACTGTTTTGAAGTCATTCATCTATTTTGACAGTTATTGAGAGTTGATTTGAATTAATGAGTTATTTATTTGAGTTAGTGTGGACCAGTGATGTCACTGGTCCACACTTTAACACTCAATAACTGTCAAATTAAATGACAGACTTCAAAACAGTTTACAGTTTTCTGATATACTACTGATTGTCTAATGATACAAAGCTGGTTGAAAATGGGCAGAGTGTTCCTTTAAGCTAGGCTAAATTCCGTCTTATTGCCCACCTCAAGAGGGTTGTGTGGACGAGATTCTTCAGGCTTCGGGGACCCGATCCTGTTCTCTTCACCAGCGGCGTCGGAACAAGTTCATCTAAAGCTAAGAGTGTCTTGCTTATTGCGGTTAACACCTGTATAGCATACTGCCGTGTATGCTCCGTCTACCCCGGCTGGCGTGACGATAGAGAATTGGCTTGAGAGCTAACTATAGAAAGTCCCGCTCTCAAAGTGTGAATAGATAGCTAGCTTGCATACGTGCGAATAGTGTCTCACTTGTATTAGCACAGAACAATAGGCTAACACCGTGTAGCCGGCTGCGTTTTCCCCGGATGGGGATTTTTTAAATCATGAATGATAGATTAATTCAGGGAATGTGAATATAGCATGGTTATTGTTGTTATATTGATGTATTTCAACTTTCTATGTATTATTATGAGAATTGAAATAAATACTATAAAAGGAGAGACAACATGAATGTACAGTACAATGGAATGTATAGTTCACTTAGGCATGACAATTAAAAAAGAAAAATTACCCACTGCTGCTGTAGGCTACTGTATGTGAATGTGGGGTAGAGCAGTTGTTCTCAAAGTGGGGTCCGGCGACCCCCTAGGGGTCCTTGAGAGGGTTTCAGGGGG
Source organism: Poromitra crassiceps (assembly GCF_964638095.1). NCBI lineage: Eukaryota > Metazoa > Chordata > Actinopteri > Beryciformes > Melamphaidae > Poromitra > Poromitra crassiceps. Next base: position 39,138,311 of record NC_139642.1, read on the forward strand.
GTCCCCAACAGAAAAGGTAATAATTTATTTTCACTTTATTTCCATCCATTCTGTCACGCAATGACAGAAATGACTATTTTGGTCATGGTCATTTGGTCATCACTTTCTGTAACAAAACATCTACTGTAAAAGCAAAAGAACTTGGGACAAACACTGGGACAAAATCGTATCAAATGGGGGGCCCTATATTTGTGTCATTTTAGGGGGGTAACAATAAGGTACACAAAATGTACAGTAGTTACTAGGGAACTAAGGAAGAACAATTAGTTAATGATTAATTAATTAGTTAAATTCAGTTTGTGAGTATAATGAATCATTAGTTAATCATTAGTTAATGATCAGTTAAATTCAGTTTGTGAGTATAGTTAATCATTAGTTAATGATTAGTTAAATTCAGTTTGTGAGTATAGTTAATCATTAGTTAATGATTAGTTGGTCGGTTCCTGAGCAGAGTAGTTAATCATTAGTTAATGGTTAGTTAATGGTCAGTTCCTGAGTATAGTAGTTAATCATTAATTAATCATTACTTAATTATTACCTGTCCATTAGTTACTCTTTTTGTGTATCCTATTGTAAAGTGGTGCATCATACTGAGTAGTTCATGAGTACTGAATCATTACTTAATTGCCTGTTCATTAGTTACTCTTTGTGTGTACCCTATTGTAAAGTGGTGCATCATACTGAGTAGTTCATGAGTACTGAATCATTACTTATTACCTGTCCATTAGTTACTCTTTTTGTGTACCATAATGTAAAGTGAAACATCATACGGAGTAGTTAATCAGTACTGAATCATTACTTATACCTAACAAATAAATTCAAGAGTTGTTCCGGGTGAGATTCGAACCCTTATGCTTTATTATTCATCGAAATATAAAATATTCTGTGTGCTTAAACAGCAAAGTTCTTCTTGTTTACGACAGTGTTTGACTGTTTATCACACAGACAAAGGTTGTCCTTAGTGGAATACACTAGAGTATTTGCTCCTTTGAGATGGTGTCAGAAAAGAAAGGGTGAGAAGAATGAATACGGCAGCGAGCTAAAGAGAGAAGTCACTCTGTTCAAGTCAGCAGAGCAGGATCTCCTCTGCTGAGATCTGATGAAAATGCTACACTGCTTGATTACATTTTTCTTTTTGATTAATGTCTCACGGGGAGAGATTTTATGAAAATTAGAAGACTCGATCATTCATTTTTTTGGTAGATGATAGTAAAGACAGGGGATTTGGTTGCAAACGAACAAAAAAAACTGTTTGAGGTGAAGTGGCTAACGATTATGATCTACACCAATATAACAACTATAAAGGACTTCCGCGTCATTGGATTCCCTGGACTTCTGCCACAGTACCATGGGCCGATGTCGGCCCTTCTTCTCCTCACTTTCCTGTCTATTGTTTTAGGCAATGTCTTCATTTTAGTTTTTGTGAGCTTTGAAAGGTGTCTTCATAAGCCAACATATGTTATTTTTTGTCACCTGGCTGCTTCAGACATTGGCTTTGGGTTTGTAACTCTGCCTAAGGTCATTGCCAGATATTGGTGGGATGACCAGGTTGTATCGTTTGGTGCCTGCTTCACTCAGATGTACTTTGTTCATGCCTTAGGAGCCATTCATTCTCTCATTCTGCTGATGATGGCCATTGATCGTTTCATTGCCATATGTATTCCCCTGCGGTACCCAGTTTTAATTACAAATAAGATTATTTCAATTGTTTGTGGAACGTTTTGGATTGTGACTTTCATCAGGATGCTCATAGTTGTGGTGCAAGCTCTCAATTTACCGTACTGTAATTCCAATATCATTGCGCAATGCTATTGCGATCGCATCTCAGTAGTCAGACTAGCATGCAAAAAATACAAATACATTGAAGATCTGGCATTTGCTTTTGCCATGTTCAGTCTATTGGTTCCGCTTTCATTCATAATTTTTTCATATTTTGCTGTCATCATATCTGTTCTGAAAATGTCTAGCTCAGGGGGGCGCTACAGAGCGTTGTCCACCTGTACCCCGCAGATCTTCATAACAAGCCTTTACTACTTACCGAGATGTTTTGCTTATCTGGCATATATGGTGGGATTTAAATTCCCAAATGCAGACATACGTATTGCTGTGATAATGTTATACAGTCTTCTCCCTGCTGCAGTTAATCCACTTGTATATTGTTTTAAAACGAAAGACATCAAGGAAGCACTTGCGAAAAAACTGAAGAGGACAAAAATTGGATTTGAGATCAAGTTCTCCCACTAAATGTTACACAATAGACTGATGTGCAGTCAGAATGATGGTGATTTAAACTGAGTTGTTGCCCATAGAATTATGATCAAACTTTAGACACGACAGCGTCTGCTGCACCTTGTGAATCTGTGTGTGTTTATATGTCTGTGCACAGATCTTGTCAGCATCATACATGCAGAGTAAAATTGAGAAAGAGTGGAGCAAAGTGTTGAGAAGGCATCTTGCTCATGAATGAAATCAAACATGTAGGGTTGCTATCAGCTGAAGATCAAGTCAAACCTCTTACAGTTTTCAGGTGTGAATCCATATTTTGTCTCCCTATCATTCTCTGACTCTAAGGCCAAAGGTCTGCAAACTTTATTGCAAAATAAAAATCCCTGAGCATAACATGCATTTTTGTTGTTGCTGGCAACTACATCAACAAGTCATTACAAGACTGTAATAAGTGGGTAGCCTATATTGTATTTGTTGTTTGTATATTTGTATTTGTTATTTTGATATGATGCCACCACCTACAATCAGGTCCCTTTCTCACTCACCAGTGAGTGCTGCAGGGCTGCAGCTGTTTTGAGAAAATAATCTTCTTGTACATTTGCAGATCATTTTCAATCACATTGTTCAGATGACATTGTATTTGTTTACTCATAATATTTTGCCTTGACATATTCCTGTTGAATAACCTGTGTATTACAATTCTAAGCATGAAATAACAGTGGAAGTAATTGGCCTCTATACATGATGAATGGCACATAGGACAATTTGTACTGCATTAGGGACATTTTCATTAAATACTATCAGAATATTATTTGGTACTTACAATGTTTTTACAGAGGCAAATATACATGCCATAGAAATATATTCATATTTGCTCAAGTTTCATGTATTTTTCCTGACTGGAAAACTACTTTTTAAATGTTCAGATTTTCTGAATCACGATAAACCTCATAACTCTGAAGTAGGATGCCCTTCTAAACTAAATGTAATTAAATCACTAAATCGCCTATCTAAGTACTGTAGTGGAGTGCTATAGATCTGATTGTAACCTTACATTTGTCCACTAGAGCCAAACCATTATGGCATGTAAAATAAAAACAAAGACCCAGTTAAAACTATGGATTCAAGCCCAATTATACCTCCACTTTTAGGCCACTGAAGACTTTTTTGGGGGGTGAAACCATCTCTGGGACCCTTTTGAATATGTGCCCAGGGTTACATTTTGGTCCCTGTTTTATTCTCCATTTATATGCTTCCACTTGGACGTATATCCCTAAACAACTTAAATGTTGACTTTTCTACCAACAGCACACAGAAGTTGTGTAATGTTGTTGTTTTTTCCAACTGAAGAATATTTCCAAATGTCACCCATGCTTTTTATTTCTGGTTTGGATTAATGGTTTATTTTCCTGTCTCACACAAAAGTCCCTCTCTTATATTCAGCTTGTGCAAAATACAGCAGTTCAGGTTTTTGCTAGAACAAAACACAAGACATGGTTAAGCTGGTTATAACAGCTTTAGTTTGGTTACATGCTAACAGAATTGTTTAAGATTTTAGACCACTTTTAAGGCATGTTATGTCACAAAGTGTTTAACTTCAATTCATATGAGCCCCATCGCAGCCCTAGGTCCTTGAAAAGAACCCTATTGGATATTTCAACTAAATTCATTTTTCCTGTTGATTTAAATTTTAAATTTTTCTTATTTACTTTGTAAAGCACTGTAAAGCACTTAGTAACTGTGTTTTGAAAAGTGCTGTATAAATAAATATAATTCTTATTCTCATAAGCAGTGGTCCTGTGCTGCCACAGGTTTCCATGGCATCTGATAGCATACAGGAAATTACTCAAACGACCACAAAACTCATCAAATCTATTAATGTAATCCTGAATAATCAGGTGTGACTCCCCCTCCCTTTTTTTCTTTTTTAAAAGGCCACTCAATTAACTCACAATCCTCAAGTTCAATTGGACGAAACGATCAGCTTCAGGTAAGCCTGGGCATTTAGAATGAAACAGTGACATACAAATATTTACCATGATATTTTCATGTGATGATCTCCATGGGTTTTATATGCATAAGAGGCATGATCACATACAGGAGCCTATGGTAGGTCGACTGTATGAACTACAATTCAGGGAAGATGGTATGAAGGCACTTTAATCACATTTGCAGTGAGAAATTAGCAAGAGATGACATTGAAGCGCATAAGCCACTACTTGTCATGGTAACAGAGATAAGTAGAACTGATTGTTGCATGTTGAAGTGGAAATTACACCTTCACTGCTTATTATGCTTGATCAAAGTATAGTAAAAAACAATCAAAATTGTCTTGGCAAATGTGTAGCGATGAGGTATAAAAATAACAATTATAACATAAGCTCAAAATTCATATTTCAATAGCTGTAGTAGTGCAAGTAACATACTCTGTGTTAATACTTGGTAGCTATCACAGAACTACTGTAATAAGCCATAATGACAGCGTTATAATCATCAAATAATTACCTCCAAGTCACTTTGCATATCACAGTCGTGACTGAGCTTAATGGGCAGACATGCAATATCTTCAAATACCTCAGCAAAGGTGCTAAAGTGTAGACGCATATTCAAAATATTCTCCCATTGTTCGATGGTACCAGAGGGAGCAACCTCAGCTTTGTACTGCTCTTCAGTGCAGCAGCAGGAGGGTTTGAATACTGAGTGGACAGGAATACCTTGATGTCTGAAGCTGGATGCAGAAAGCGATGATTGGTCATGTATAAATGCCTTGTCCCTGATGACGGAAAGCGGTCCATACCCAGACTCCGAGCAGGTGAACGTGCTATCTGTTTCACTATCTGACGAGACATTTATCATGGTGGTGGACTTGACTGGACCGGACCTATCCGTTTCACTATCTGATGAGATATTTGTCATGGGGGTGGACTCGACTGGACCGGGCCTCACCGATGTTTGGCATGTCTGATAGTCGCAGCACGCTGTTTGCTCTAGAGGAGTGTTCAACTGCCTGACCTCTTCAACAGAGAGACACTGCACTGGTTCCAGCAGCTCCGGTTTCAGGAACCTCCTCATGCAGCAGGGCTGTACATGCTGGGACAGCTTATTCTGCCTCTGCTCAGAGTCAAACAACGCCGACAGCCGCTTCTTTGGGGAAGCAAAGGTTTTGGGATTCACTGGACAGTTGTTCCTCTCTTGGCTCAAGCGGTCGTTCTTTAGACCGGCTATCAGCATCTGAAAATCTCCCCATCTTTTGCGATCAGTGCTGTAGAAATGCTTGTGCCAAGTGAGCCTCAGGGAGGCCGTGTCTGAATGAAACGCACTGCAGACGCTGCCTATTTCATAGTAGTCCAGCTCAGTGTTTGGGTCAACTGCCTGAACACTGGACAGACTGGCATCACAGTAAAAGTCCACATTTGACATCTGCTTGTCGGCCCTGATGATCTCACATGGTTTGCCTCCCTCTGCAGACAAAACGTCTGCCAGCGTACTGCCGTCATCAAAGCAAAACACGACATTGTCTGTGCCTTGCTCTGTTTTCTGGGGACACTTAGGACCATGATCCTTTGCCTTCTGTCGTCTCGCTCTGATGAGGACAATAAGCAAGCCTATAATAATCACCAAGACGGAAGGAGGAAGAATCACAGCTATGAGCCACAGAGGCGTGCTGCCCTGCGGCTGCGTCTCAGTCGTGCATTGCTCATGGTTGTCTATTATGGAGGTACAGATATCGCAGGCCTGGCTGGTGACATTATGCAAACAGATGCAAGACCCGTTGCTCATGGCAGGTCCACACCTCCACCGATGTTGGCAATCTGCAGAGAGGCAAGTCATGGTGGCTTTGTGGTCCTCGGAGCAGGGCGAGGGGACGCAGAGACCTGGAGAACTGCATCGTGACTGGAAGAGAGTCGAGCTGGGCCAGACCTCAACCATTTCACTGTGTCCACTGACAGGCAGAGTGTAACCTGACACTTTGAAATACTCCAGACATCCAGAAAGCCCTGGCATTTCAAAGAAAAGAATGGAGAATATTTGGTCAGTGTTACTGCTACGCTCAAGAACAGATGTTGTATAACAATGAGTGCAGTAACGCTAGTCAGGAAACTGTTGCTGGCAGCCTCAGCTGCATGTTGGCCTCTTACAGCAGTCACGACACAAGATTATTTAATCGGGATGAAACTTCCCATTCCGAATCCTTCCCCAACACCAGGGGAAGTGTTCGTTCCAAGTGCAATTAAGCGATATTCGCACACAAAGAGACGAGACCCGATGAAGCTAAGGCAAAATGTTAAGTCTCTCTTTGGTCTGTCAATAAAGGACAGGAGTATATATATATACATGCACATATGCATTATATCATGTGTGGATAGCCCTTTTCCTTCCAGTTTTGGAATGGTTAAAACAAAAAAGTTGGTTTGAGAAGGCAAGAGAAAGCAAGATCCTTTGACATCTTTGCCTCTCTCGTGCCTTTCTGTGACAACATTTCCATCTACCACTATAATAATTGATGGAATCTAAAATAAGATTATGAACCAGTTATATTTTGGTTCCTTGAAACATTTTCTGTCTTTTTCAGATCCAGTTTCTTCTTTCCCCTTCCCTCTAACACCCATGCTGCCACCTTCTTCGACCTGCTTTTATGTGTTGTATAAGTGGATGTACTGTAGTATATTCCCTGCATGATGGTATGATGAATGGTTCGCTTAATATGCAAGAGGTTCATACAGTAGAAAAAGACAAATTAATCGTCAATGCTAAAATAATGCATTGTCATAGACCATCATTAGATTACAAATTAAAATTAAATGTAACTATTTAAAAACATGAATTATCCTGAGCGAAAAGGAACAATTCTGTACATTTGCTGGCATTTGTTTTATATCTGGGCAACACATCAACACACCAAACTCAGATAGGATTCGTCAGTGACATATATAACCCACCTGGGTTTTGCGGGGTTGAATCAGCTGGTGGCGCGGCACCGAGAACGATCTTGTCCACACTAACAGGAGTGAGATCAAGACTTTTGTTGGTGGTGCTCATGACCGGTGTTGCATCCAGCAGGAGGGAAGTGTTGTGTCCATTGCTGGACAAGGAGAGGACATGCCAGACACCATCAGCCACCGGAGAGTCCACACTGAACTCTGACAGGTGTCCCGATATGGTGTCTTTGGACATGTACAGAGGTTTTCCATCCTTTATCTGAATTGGACAGACAAAAGACAGGCTTACTGCTTCACACTACAAATACAAGTGAGAGCGAGACGAGCACAAATCCATCAAAGTGAATTTCAGGGACATTTCATGCCTACCCTAAGCACTGTATATCCTTTGCTTCCGAGAACAAACACCAATACTCCATCATCTTGGGTCTTGAACTTTATGTCAATCACTGTTAAGTCTTTGGTGTTTGCTTCATTACTAAGTCCATCATCCAGCAAGTCTCTTAGCAGGTAATCTCTCTTGAATCGCTCCTTAATGACATACTCAATGTAATCGCTCCCCTTCAGTCGAAATACAAGCTCCTCCGACATTTCTGTTCATAAAGAAACATAGTTCAGTCATAATTCGGAGGGTAAAGAGAAAAACTATGACGAATATTCAAAGCTATTTTACAGTACCTGTGGCACAGTTGCTACCACTAAATGGACTTCTGCATTCGCAAAGATAGTGAGACCAAAGGTCATGGCACACACCGCCGTTCTTACATGGGCTGCTGTGACATAGTGACACCGTCTCCCGAGGACACCTGAAACAAAAACGAGATGCATTGAGAGCTTGTGGAAATCAAGAAAGACACATGTGAGGCTGTGGCCATTATTTTGTTTTGTATTGGATTGTTTTGAGTTGCATGCATTATTATACTTTGTTTATTTTCCTGTTTACTTTACTGTTTGCTTATTTTCATTTGAGTGTAATAGGGGGGAGTATGGTGATTATGGTTTGTTGCATGTAACGGATTTGAGTGTGTAGTTCTTTATTATTTTGGCCACAGCCATTAGTAGAATATGGGACACCTGTGACGGAGGCAATCAAGCAGAGGCACCTGGGCCAGTTGCAGAAAGCACCTTAGGTTAAGATTTCCCTTAGAGTCAGAGTTAAGGTGTCCATAAAATAGAATTGGCTGCACAAAACACCCTTAAATATTCTCCATAAGGTTAAACATTTTAAGGAAAACATAAGCACAAGATTTAAGGGTGTTTTGTGCAGACAATTCTATTTAATGGAGATTTTAACTCAGACCCTAAGGGAAATCTTAACCTAAGGTGCTTTGTGCAACTGGGCCCTGGCCTATATCTGCTGACTCATGGAGAAGCAGGGCAGAGACGGAGGCACAGGCACAGGCAGACGGGACGGCAGCACCAGAGATCTCTCAGCACAGACCCAGTAGGCCTACTGCACGGGACCACTGAGACGCACCAACAGAGGAGCTGAACAGCACCCAGGCGAACTACTTACAGTCTGGACAGCTGGAACGCGCTGTCCAGACCAAGTGTAAGTGCAGTGAAGAGGGTGGGGAAGGTGACTGTGATTTTGTGTGAGCTTCCCACTGGTATCATTCTCCTCCTACAGATGGCAGCAGCGGCGGCGGCTTCAGGAGAGACACCACGCACCGGGCTGTGCAATCCTTTTTACCCCCCCTTTTTAGCTGCATTATATCAGGACATTTTAACTGGACTGTGCCTTTTATATAGTTTTAGACAAGGCCTTGTTTTTACATTTATACTTCTGTTATCTGTTTGCTGAATGATTTTTAATTAAATTATTCATTGGTAAACTTTGTCTCCTTTTTGGGTACAAAACTGCTGCTCTCCCCTGTGGTATTTCAAACACAAACCAGGAGTCCTAGGCTCCTTGATCCCTCTAGGTGGCATTGACACGACAACAGAACTTTTAACTTGGAACCACGCGGTCCACACACATACAAAAGTAACAGAGATATACTAAATAAACTGCTAGTATAGTGTACTCACTGTACTGTACCCCTGTTTAAAGTTTAACAATAGCATCCACGTTTTGAAATCAGCATGCCTACCTCTCAAGGATGTTATATGCAGCAAGGGCCATTGAAGGCCTCAACAGTATGCCATTCACAGTGATGTGTCGAACGCACCCAACAAAGTCATGAGTCTTTATCTGAGCAGGATGGAGTAAAATGGATTCAACAGTCCTTAATCCTCCAAATGTCATGTTACTGCTGCCAACATCTAGCGTCCTGAGTGTGGAGGTAAAGCGAGGGAAACGGAGACAATTGTGAGTCATGCTGAGACAAGGCTAATGACAAAAATGGCCAATTATGTGATGGTAGTCATTAGTAATTCCTGCTACCTTTCTGAGCTACTGTCGTCACTCTGGGAAAAACAAAATCCATCATTTTCAACATCTGTACAGTTGTCCACATACAGAGAGCCCATCTGTTAAATACAAAGAATTTGTGGCATGAATCTTTTTGTCAGCCAAAACCCCCATTGCTCATTAACAACTGTCATTAAGCAAAATGTTGATGTGTTGTGTGTGAGTCTCCATATTTAGAACTCACGTTGCCAATCCTCCGGGCAGTGATACTGTGAAAATGTCCATCGGCCACTTTCTTTTTAGTCTCCAGCCTCACAGGTCCTGCCCCCAGATCATAGGAGAGGTGCACGCGTCCGTCCAGTATCTCGAGTGCAAAGAACTCCCTGCTGGCCGATCCTCCTGGGTTGTAGAGGAGCAGTGAGTTCCTCTGCACTGTTGCAAGTTCTATAGAGATTAAATTACTCCTGCGATCTAACGAGGGAAACTCCATGAAGGACAGCTCCTCAAAGCCATAACTGTACTCCTCACAGTGGACTCCACTGACTCCTATAAAAAATAAAAGTCATAGCATGTTAAAAGTCATAGCATGTTTTTAACAGTTCAAGCTTGGTATGGTCATGTGCATGATGCTGCTGTACAGTTCAAGCGATTTAAGGATAATTCCTGTTTTGCTTCTCCGTTTAGTTTTGGTTGCATGATATTCAGGAGGCTCTTTGGCCCGAGAATAACATTAGTATACAGACCAATTCTAAATGAATGGGAGATATAGAGGCACGTTGTACATGTTGCATAGTACATGGTCTTGATAGCCCATTTCACTGGCTGATTTAAACTTTGCTCAGCTGTGTGCTGTTCCAGAGTTTCCTAGCTGAAAACCCTGCTCACATGCTGCTCCACTCTGGAGCTCTCCATGGTGCTGAACCTGTATTGAGGCATTCTGGCCACTAATTAGCCATTTTTGGCCATTTAGTCGGCTCTAATAACTTAATTAAAAAATCTGGCATCGTCCCAGGGGTGCTCTTTTTTTAGTGATTCAGTCCAATCGCACATAAAATGGCATAGCTGTGACACATGCACACACACACCATACGACCATATGAAGAAATAAAACACCATAGGCCTACGACCATGTACATAAACAAAATAATTATAAGGAAAAACACATTAAAGTTAATTACAAACTCAGAATTCACTGTATGAGCATTCAAAAGGAAGTATGTAAGATAGACAGCTGCTTATTGAATCTACCTCATCCTACATAATCATTTTTAACTTGTCAAATGAGACCAGCTTTCAGTTTTATGTTGTAGTGAGTTAAGACTCCAGTAGGGGGAGTAGAGTACATGAAAGCTCAAGTTAGTGAGGACCTTAGGAGAAGATAGCAAAAACAACTGCTGTGACCATAAACAGTTGTTTCCATCAAATCTCTAGAGATATAATGGCACAACTAGGAAGCAGCGCTGCAATGGCCACATAGATGAAGTACAACTAAATAAATCTAACGGGACAATCACACTGAGCACACATGATACATGAGTGAGAGTCTGTCAGTTCTTCATGACATACAGTGTGTAAAGACAGTGGGAGGAGGCATGTGAATATAAAATATTGCCATCATCAAAAAGATGCTGAGAAGGAAGCTTAGAAGCTGAACTGTGGCCTTGAGCAGGGGCAGTTCTTTCTATGATTCTGAAAACTGCATGGGGGAAAAACAGGAATTATCCTTTAAGCAAGGTCACAGTCAGGCACCATTATTCTTACCAAATGGGCAGTGACAGGAAAAGCGTGTCTGAGAATTGATGCAGTTGCCCTGGACACAGGGGGATGATTTACAGTGATCGATGAACTGCTCACAAGTTTCTCCTGAAAAAAACAAAAACAAATCAAGTTTGGAGGTCAAAAAGATTTGAGGCTGTATTTGTGTTCAACGTGATATTTAACAATGAGGCTTGTCTACCTTCGTATCCAGGGACACAATGACAGTGAAATCCGTCCTGCGTTTGTACACAAGTCCCGCCATTTTGACACTTCACCTTCAGGCATTCATCCACGTCAGTAGAGCAGACAGAGCCGGAGAAGCCGGCTTGACAGTGACAGTAGAACCCTCCTGGATTATTCACACAAGTGCCTTCATTTTTACAGGGCTTCCTCTCACATTCGTCGATGTCTGTCTCACACAGCGTTCCAGTGAAGCCAGCTGAGCAGTTGCAATTAAAGATCTCCTTCTGCGGCGACACAAAGATGACTGCCATGCTTTCCAGGACAGCAACATCCTGACCGATGTAAATATTTTTGCTGCATGTCGCACCATTTTGACAAGGGTTGGTGCGACACGGATCACTGGTGATGAGAGATATCGTCAAATTGCTCTGAGACTCCAGTAATCTTTTATGGCCCCCAGAGATACCACTAGCAACCTCTCGACTGAGATACTGACCGTTGTAATTTTTGACCGCAGCCAACAGAAGGATTTCAGTGCCGACGTGCTTGATTCCAAATACATGGGTCTTAGAGGCCTGCAGGTTAAAAAGACTATCCAGAGCTTTCACAAACCTCAGATACTTGTGAGATAAGAAGTCTTCCATTGTGGATGATGACACATAGAATAGTACACAGTTGTCCATAGAGCCATTTGTAAAACCTTTGTAGTTTATGTAGACACTGTTGTTGACTGGGAAGTGACGCTGGTCAGTCGCTTCAATAGTGATGTTGTATGTAGCTTCACCTTGAAAAGGAGATGACCACAACTCACATGTGCCATTAGGTATGGTGAACATGTTGAGATGCCCGCTTTTGATGCTGCAGTTAAATCTGTCAGACTCATCCTGATCCTCCGGACGGACATTACCGATCATGCCTCCTTGGAAAGAGCTGCCGAAATATTTCACCTGGATGACGATATTTCTAGGCACTGGAGGGTTATCATTTTCATCCACAGCACTGATTTGAAACACCGCTGTAGATGACAGTGGAGGGATCCCCGCATCCCTAACAGCCACCAGGACACGATATACAGAGTTTTGTTCCCGATCAATAGGCCTCGTGGTGAATAAAACTCCATCGGGAGTCAATGAGAAAGTATTCCCCACCGGAGGTTTCACAAACCAGTAAGTAAAAGGTCCTTGGTTTGGTGGCAAATCACAATCAGATGCATTTAGCCTGGCCACCATGGTGCCTTGAGGCTGATTTTCTTTCACCTGAGCCTCAGTCAGTGTCAATTTGGGGGCATTGTCATTAATGTCGCCAATAGTCACAACGACATTAGCGGTCCCAGTGGCTGGTGGAGAGCCATTATCGGTGGCTGTAACAGTCAGGTTATAAACAGGCCACTGTTCTCTGTCGAGCGATGAGTTTACTGAAATAACACCACTGGATGGATCCACGGCAAAAGAGGAGTTGCTGTTTCCATTTTCAATGCTGAAGGAGAAACGATTCCAGTCCAAGATAGTGTCCTGATCCAGAGCGCTCACTGTTATTACAGATGTCCCCACCATGCTGTCTTCAGTAACATTCGTCAAATAGAGACTGGAGGTGAACTTGGGTGCATCATTCATGTCTATAACACTGACCTGGACCAAGGCCTCATCGACATCCATGCCAGTAATAACACCAGAGTTCTTCGCTAGAACCTTTAGAGCTGCATGGCTGTTGCCTCGCTTTCTCAAATCGCCCGTTGTGTATATTTCTCCAGAATGCCCATCGATTTCAAAGCCCATATATTTGTTTTGGCCGAACATGAAGTAAAACACCTGTCCCTCAGAGCCTTGGTCAAAATCTGTAGCCATCACTTTTCCAATTCTAGTTCCAATAGGCACATTTGTGGATATGGAAAAGTTAAATTCCTTTGTTTTGAATGTAGGGATGAACTCATTGACATCTAGGATTTGGATGATGGCATGTGCCACACTGAATAAAGGATGTCCGCCAACGTCTGATGCTTTGATTGTTATATCAAATATCTGGTCTTGTTCATAATCTAAAACATCCACAGTGGTGATTGTGCCATTTCGTGAGTCGATTGCAAACTTATCAACATAGCCAGCAATGAGAGAGTAGGTTATGTCTGCATTTGTTCCTGAATCAGCATCAACAGCCTTCACATGGAGGACAGGTGCTCCAATTCCTGAGTTTTCAGGCACTGAAATTATGTACTCCAAGGCTGAAAAGACTGGCGGATTGTCATTCACATCCATAACTATGACCGTAACGTTTAACATACCCTTGTTAGATATCCAACCTCCATCCATGGCTTCGATTTGTAGATGATAAATGCCTTCTTTCTCAAAGTCAAGGTATCTGATCAGTGTTAGAAGCCCAGAGTCTTTTCCGACAGATAATGGTAAATATTGATTTTCTGGCATTATGCAATATGTGAGGACACCATTGGCACCGTAATCTCCATCTTCTGCTTGGATTTTTCCAATTACTGAACCTACTGGCAGGTCCTCAGGAACAGTGAACGTGACATCTGACACTGAAAAGCTCGGGGAAAATTGATTCCTCCCAGTAATTTCAAAAGTAATTTCAGTCTGTGATGACAAAGGGGGGAAGCCTTGATCTTTTGCCATAACTAAAAGTGTAAAAAATAAATTGAGGCTTTCCCTCAAACTTTGATTTAACATTACTTTTCCATTATCGGCCTGGATCCTGAAGAAATCCGATGCATTTCCTCCATTCAAAAAATACTCAATACCAGTGCTGGTGTTATTCAAATCTTGATCTATTGCTGAAAGCTGGACCACCTCCGTTCCTTCAGCCATGTCATAGGGGATAGGATTTAGAGGCTGTAAAGGCAAAAATGTTGGTGGGTAGTAGTTATGTGGTTCTAGGCTCACAGTGATAGCGATGTTACTGGACAGAGGAAAACTGCCACAGTCAAATGCAAAGACTATAAATTGAAAGATTTTAGAAGCAGAATTATGTAACGCCATTGACTGCTTGGTATAAATATCACCAGAGGAGGCGTTCACCCAAAACTCCTCATTTGGCGGTTGAATAACATACAAAATGTCACTGTTTTGTCCCATGTCTGCATCTGTTGCATGAACTTGCATAACAAACACATCTTGATCTCTGGTTTCAGGGAGGACGATGGTGTAGAAGTGATCAAGAAATATGGGCCTATTATCATTTATGTCTGTAATGAGTATAGTGACATCTGTGCTTATACTCCATTCTGAATCATTGGCGTTCACTGTCACGATATAATGATCCTGCATCTCTCTGTCCAGAAGTCTCACGACAGTTATGTAACCACTGGTCACATCAATACTGAATGGGATATCATCTCTTTGGTCAATTATTGAATAAGCAATCACAGCATTGGCCCCAGTATCATCATCATTTGAGATTACTTGTATAACAGTGTGTCCAATAGGAGTATCTTCTGGTATCTCTGTGAGAAAAATTTGTAAAAAACGAGGCGCATGGTCATTTCTGTCTAAAACAATAAGGATAACAGTTGCTCTAGCTTTATGAAGAGGGTTGTCTAGTTCTGTAGACTCAACTGTTAAATTGTATTCAGGGATATACTCTCTATCTAAACTGAAGACGGTGCTCAATACTCCATTTTCAGAGTCAATTGTGAAAACATCATCAATATTTCCTTCTATAATGTTGTAGTGCACAGTGCCATAACTTCCAGAATCGGCGTCGATGGCAAGAAAGTCACACACCCAGGTTGGCGGGGAATTCTCAAAAACTTCACACGTGTACTCGGCTTGAGTGAACTGAGGGAAGTTATCATTTACATCACTGATGTTCATGTGAATTTCCGCGAATGATGAGAATGGGGGAGAGCCGGAGTCTCTGGCTTCTATCAACAATGTAAAGTCCTTGGTGGTCTCATAATCCAGAAGGTTGTCGACTGTTAACTCACCACTTAATTGATGCAAATGAAATGTCTCATCAAAGTTTCCAGAGGCTAGATAAAAAGAAACTGGTGTTGCTCTGAGGCTTGTTGCAGAAACCATGGCCACTAATGTTCCCACTGGCTCATCCTCAGACAGAAAATATCTAAGATCATCCATGTTTATCACCGGAAAATCTGAGGCGTTGTGAAACCGGACACTAAGAGTAGTCATGTCAAATTTAGGCTCTTCCCCACCATCTTCCACATGTACGTTGAAGGTAATGTCCTCTGTTCTCCTGAGAACACTCGACGTGAACACAGTGCCACTATGTGGATCGATGGAAAACAGATCTTCACTTTGATCGTATAACGAAAACTGAAGCTCTGCGTTCATCTCAGTGTCTTCATCTGTTACTCTCACTGCGCAAACAACTGAGCCTGTGGACAAAGCCAAACACAAATTAACAAAATAATACACAAATCTGATCAGAATCAAAGTCCTATTATTAACGGAGTCCCCTCACCTGGAGCCATCTCAGTGGGCACATAGGCCACATAAGGACTGTTTAGAAACTGGGGCCAGTGGTCATTAACATCTCCAATGAGTACAGTAACAAGCACTGAGCTTGATAGAGGATGAGTAGGATGCTTATCACTGCCAATCACCGTCAACCTGTAGATGGCCACTGTCTCCCTGTCCAGAAGATCAGTTGTAAACAGCTCTCCAGATGTTTCTTCAATGGAAAAAGGTGCATCAAGATTCTCCATGAAATACCTGAAGTAGAGACACAATATCAGTGTAGTGGAATAAAACAAGGAAACATATTAAGCATAATTTTAATGCAATTGTTTTCAAACTTTTTCACCAGGGAAACGTTTTCAAATATTTTCCCTCTTCGCCAAAAACTGATTAGACAGGCAAATAGCATAGGAAAGGTTGCATGTTTTTTTTTTGCTATTGTGACGATTGGATTGCTCACATCAGCTCAAGGGTTAGATACATGTAACTGTAAATAAATGGCCGATGAGGTTGCGCCATGAGATAAGGTTGATTCAGGGGTTAGTTTGACTGTCAAATGAAAACAGCTGATCCATTGCTTTGATTCAGGATCAGTCAATGGTTAATGTAACTGTCAATCATATAGTTTCAATTCACACGGTTATCAGTGTTGGACTGTTGTGATTGGCTAACCGTGACAGAGGGCCAGCTGTGACATCATTTTACCTGACATAAGCGGGTAGCTTCTGTGGAGGGACTGAGAGGGAGCGTGCATGTGTAATGGTGGAAATGACGCGGTCTTGAGACACCAAGCCACACATCGACGCTCCTGAGAAATGTTTGATACACATGTGGATGTGAGAGGAGCTGCGGACGAGCGCACAGGGTGCTTTCCTTGTGTGGCATCAGGATTAAGGACTTTACTCCTCATGGACACAAAGCGATATAACGCCTCTTTTAATCTTTTCCTAGGATGGGGGACTTTGTTGGCTGTCTCATCCATTTATATACTGTAGCTGTTTTTCTAAGGACCATCTTTGGAACTCTGAACACTGGAGCCTTGTTCAGCAAAGAAATGACTGGGCTGTCCAGGTGACCGGCTGTCTGCTCCAACCTTCCTATCCCTAGCTACAGCCATTTTTCCCTAGCCCTGCCCCCTCACAACACCCAGATGCACCTAGCCACTCCCCTACCCACCCCTCAATTCCAGAGTCTCTACGACCTTCCTATCCCTAGCTATGGCCCTTTTCCCCTAGCCCCGCCCCTTTCCTGACTCCGCCCCTTCCTACCACCAAGACATACCTAGCCACTCCCCCTACCCACCCTCGAATCCGGACTTTCTACGACCTTCCTATTCCTAGCTACGGCCCCTTTTTCCTAGCCCCGCCTCCTTCCTTACCCCGCCCCGGTTCAGATCCGCTCCAAACAGACAAACAGCACTGAAAACATAACCTCGTTGGCTGAGGTAAAATGAGGTCACAGTCAAAACACTGCACTACCAATTTCTCCAGAATATATTACAGAACCATTTTAATGTCCCCGCCCACCTGACCACTCAAGTACTGTTCTGATTCTTAATTTAAATTATTTGGGGGCTGACAAATTATTTACCTTATTTCTCCACTGACACCCTCATCAATGTCAGATGCTGTTATCATGGCAAACACAGTACCTACAGGGCTGTCCTCGTATACTATGGTGTTGTAGCCGTCCTCAGTGAACTCTGGCCTGTTATCATTCATGTCATCCACTATGATATGAATGGTTACAGTGCCTGTTAGAGGTGGTAATCCTTAAAGTGACAAAATAACATGAATTATCTAACCATTTCAGGTGCCGTTGAGAATTTTTACAAGAGAAAAGAAATCATATAATACAGTTTATTGCATTGTAACATCAAGCTGAATTACCTGAATCAACAGCAATAATAGTAACGACGTACGATGATTCCTTCTCCCTGTCCAGGCTTTGTAAAATTTGAAACGTGCCATTGGGAGTGAGGGAAAATAAACCGTATCCATTTCCTCTCTGTATGAAATAGGTGAGCTGACTATTGAAACCTAAATCTTCATCCAAAGCTGTAACCTGCAAGAAGACAAAAACAATTCACAACCGAATATCAAAGCTTGCATCAACATTCAGTTTATTTAACTCTTCGGCAAGGGTGGAAGTAAGCAACTAATTACATTTACTCAAGTTACTGTTAAAAAATGTTATAGTCTCTCCAGAAACTGGAGGACAACTTGTGGAGGCCTTTGCAGCGAGTCAGGGGAAGGATTTACTTTGTGCACTTTATTTTGTAATTTCCAAATTTTCCAATTAAAGAAATCAAGGTTGACTTCTGGACTCTCTTCCATTTGGAACTGCATAGGATAGATTACATATAGTGCTCTTTTTAATAGAAAAGCATTTTCTATTTAAAAAAACAAACATTTTAAATTTGGGTGTGGGGGGCTAGCAACGCCACCCCATAAAAACCAACTTGCTACACAAACTGCAAATATACATTTGGTGTAGTGTTGTTTCAGCTCCACTTGGAGTCTCAAGGAAAATATTTTAAATTAGTTTTACTTTTTACTTTGAATTCAGTACTTCAGGGTTTTAAACATCAGCAAGCTAAAGGAGCCAGCAGTACCTGATGTGTTAGCTGAGAGCTGTCCCCTTCATTCTCCCTTATATGTATTGTCAGTGTTGCCGGAGAGAAGAGGGGCGCGAAGTCATTGACGTCCAAAACAATGACATTGAGAGCAGCAGTGGCAGACCTGGGTACGTCACCCCGATCCACAGCTGTTATGATTAACGTGTAGTTGGAGTCCCTCTCCCTGTCCAGTTTGTCCATGACTGTGACGACACCTCGAACTGCATCCACCAGGAACGGATTCGTCTGGGACAAGGCATAGCGCACTTGTCCATTTGCCCCAACGTCTAGATCATGAGCGTGAACCCGAAACAAGCTCGTTCCTTTGGGGATATCCTCTCTCACTGTCAGGCTGTAGGTGATTTGCGAGAACTCAGGGTCGTGGTCATTCACATCCTCAACATGCACTGTGAGATTCATAGAGGTTGCCATCTGCGGTGATCCATTATCAGTGGCTGTTATAGTGATAGTCAGCCTATCAATCTGTTCCCTGTCTAATGTGTCCTGCAGGTATAGGATTCCAGTTTTATTATCAATGCTGAACACACCACCAGCAGTGTCATATAAATAATATAAAACCTCCCCGTTGGATCCAAAGTCTGCATCCTCAGCATGTACTGTCATTACAACAGAATGAAGAGCAGCATCTTCTTGTATGCTGGCGTTCCCGGCTGACACAAACGATGGAGCATTGTCGTTGACATCATCAACCACAATGATAACAAGCGCTGTGCTGGTGAACTGTGAAGACACAGGCCGGCCACAGTCGTTGGCCATCACGGTCAGATTGTAGGATGATCTTCTCTCTCGGTCTAACTCTGTGTTCAGGCATAAAACGCCAGTGGGGTTCAACGAGAAGATATTCTCTTCATCTCCACTCGCCACTCTCAGGTGCAAGTCTCCATTTTCACCTGACAGAGAGGAAGAGACAATGCTTGCTTAGTTTAGATTATCACAAATTATGGCATGTTCTACCAGGGTTGGGCTCATACATGAATGTTGCTTCAGAATTCGACTACTCATTCTTTGAACACTCAATCATTGTCTCAAAGGAGCACCCCAATATGGTGTTGCAGGCTCCATTCAAAATGGCGCTACTTGTTCATACCAGTTCATACACGTAGCAATCACAATAAAACAGTACTTGCCTTGCGCAGAAGGTTGTTGTCCATCGCGATTTGTGTTCTTAAATATTGCATAGTTTCCAATACCGAGCCGTTGTAATCATGCCAGAGCCTGTATTTTCTGTTCTTCCGGATGTGTAAATACGGGTTTCCACCCATAGACACAGTAGAGATGGTGCTGCTTCCCCGCTGGGAAGCAGATCAACAACAACAACAACAACAGCAACAATTACAGGCTCTGGCATGCTCGGAATTGGAAACACGCAATATTTGAACACAAATAGCCCTACTTGGTGGACAACAACAAGTACTTGCCTTATACACATATAAGGCAAGTACTGTTTTATTGTAATTGCTACATGTATTAACTAGAAATAACCGCCTCGCGGTTGTATGCCTCCGCCAACAAGTCAAGTTGCAGTCTACAATACATCCATGTCTGTGCAGACTCAAGCGCAAATTCCTTGAAGCCCATGGCGCAGTGGTGTGGACATTCAGCCGTATGGTACTTTAGGCAACTAAGCTCGCCCACTGCGCGGGACCGCTGCCCAGCAGCTCGCCGAACTGGCCCTGCAGCTCACACATTATGCAGCTGCAATGTGTGAGCTGGCCCTGCAGCTCACACATTATGCAGATGCAATGGAAACAAGCCCTCAGGCTTTATTGTGTTTTATTCCTTTTGATCAATATGGTTATGTTGTGTTGTCTTGTACGATCCTGCTATTATTGTTTCAATAAAGTTATCAATCAATCAATCAAAGCTCGGCCGCACTTGCTCTTATGACATCTGGGCGGGCGGTGCCACGCAGTGGGCGAGCCTAGTTGCCTAAAGTGCCATAAGGCTTGTGACATCATCAGTGATGTCACAATGCACAATTGCACAAGTGACATCACTGATGACATCACTTCCGGGACAAAAATTGAAACAAACATTGCCCACTTGCTCCCTTTTATAATAGATGTTTGGGGATATATCAACAACATGCCTAATAGTTTTCAACATGGAAAATGGTCCTACCCCTAACCCTAAACCACCCACTTCCCTCTAGCCACCCCTCGAATCCCGACTCTCTACGACCTTCCTATCCTATGTCCCCTTTTGCCCAGCTCTGGCTCCTACCTTGACCCCCCACCCCATCCCACCACCATGTGGGTGGTGGGGGTAGCCACTCCCTCTACCCAAGACAACCTGAAGGGGAAGTCAATTCTGGAACTCCAAGAATTGAATTGGAATGTACCTTGCATTCCCAATTCAATTCATGAATGACCCTATAACTCTGTTTTTCCATTCATGAAGGTAAGGCGGGCTTTTATATCAATCAAGGAGAAAAAGCTTCTGTACTACTTCTGTACTACCCGGTGGCCTGGCCTGGCCTGGCCTGCAAAAAAACAAAACAAAAAACAGTCAGACGGGCCACTCACTGAACAGCAGGCCAGGCGCCGCCTACTGGTTTACTAGTGGTTTTATTACTTTATTCAGGGTTAAAGTGGGTGCATCTCATTGTAAAATTGGACTCGGCCCAAATTGGGCTTCAAACGGCCCAAATTGGGCTTCAAACGGCCCAAATCTGGCTTCAATCGGCCCAAATTGGGCTTCAAACGGCCCAAATTGGTCTTCAAACGGCCCAAAATTTTCTTTGGACGCCGGCACATGTGTCGGCCCGTATCGGCCTGGCCTGCTTGGTATCTAATGCCCGGCCTGAATTAGAATCCCAGTCCGCCCCTGCTTAATAGCATACTGTTAGAATTAAATTATAAAGTGTTCAGAAACCAACAAATGAAAAGCATCTGCACTGGCAGTCTGGAAAGGTTTTGCATTTCTTCTCTGAAGGCTCATAGCCTTCGACTCAAGAGGGTGTTTTTATGCAACATTTACAGCACAGGAAGATAAAAGGTTCCAACAGATTTTTGCTAACGAATTTCCATGTCATGTTTATTACAGGTTATGTTATGTTGGTTATGTGACGTTGTCATAGCGAAGAAATTGACAGTTGTCATAAGAAGACATCTCAAACAATGTCAACAGTGACATAATTTACCGAATGACACTTAATGACAACAACAGTCATAAACATTCATAAAGCCTCCTTCATATTCATGACAGGTGTCATGTCATGACAGTGTCATGTCAATCGTCATTATGCACCCTCAAGTAAAGTGTTACCCAATATTGTTTTAAAGATTGAAATGTGCAAGGTGTTGATTTGGCTTTGATTATCCCTAAACATGGCATATGCAGCCAGGAAATGTGTGTATTAATTATGCCTTTAAATGTAGTGCTACTGACTTTTACAAAATTTTTAGACCGAATTTCCCATAACATTTCCCAGCCAGGAAAATACAATTGCAAGTTTTTTTCCCCCCAAGTTTTGAATAACTGTCGGAGCCCTCAAAGGTGTCACGTTAATACAAAGTTGTAAGATTGGGACATTTCAAATGCACATCATGCACTCACCATCATCGATATCTGAGACATCCAAGGAAAGGAAACAGGCGCCAACACGCGCGTCTTCCAGCAGCGAGACTGAATAGGTATCCTGAGTGAAAATGGGGGGGTTGTCGTTCACATCCAACACATTAAAGTACACCCTGACACTGGATACCTGCAAATCCCCCTGCTGCACCACCACTGTGAGAATGTAGAGTTGTTGAGTTTCAGAATCCAGGCTGCGGGATAATAGGAACTCCCCAGAGTGCGGGATGAGGAGGAACAGGTTGTCTCCAACATCCTCCTGCACTGAGTATATGATAGGCGTGAGACTCTCATGCATAATCTCCACCTTTCCCACCACTGTTCCTGTCAACACATGGGATAAGGCATATTTATCGAGTGATCTAATGTTTGTGGAGTGAAAAATAAAACGTGTACAACAATGGGAATGATGAATGAGTAGCCAATTTACAACAAATTACAGGTTGAATAATTTTACGATTTAATCAACTTTAATAATTTACTCCAATTAACTGTTGCCTGTCATTGCTATTGAGTTAGATAGAAGATCATTGAAAAGCTAATTTACATGAGGAAGTCCTCGGTACACAGTTGACTAACCTGGTACTGTGTCTTCTTTCACTTCAAATGAATAGACAGATTTGGAGAAAGCCATCTGTGTTCGCCATCTGTTGTGAGAGCGGGAGCTGACTGTGCCATGCATAGGCTCAGTATCCACCGCGTCACCAGCTGTAGAATACCAGGAGGGAAGGATATGCTGTCCCGGGACAATATCTGCAACCTGCTTCTCGCTGCCTGCATTTACTATGTTTGCAGATGCAGATTCATGAGAGGCTATGGTGTTGAGCACCTGTAGAAAGAATGGGTGGGGAAGTATGCCGTGTGAGGAGATAGGCCTCTTCCTCCTGTCTGAGGATAAATAAATAAAATCTCTGATGCTTTACTGGATTCCCTTTTGGGAGACGATGTTGGTACAGTGAGATTCATAGGCAAAGGTGAACACTCTGAACCAGGGGCGTAGTGGAGGGTAAACGCAAGTAACCAGTTTACCCACCTCTTTGAAATGAGGCAGTTTACTCGCCTATTTTCTGATGAATAGTATCAATCAATGAGGGGAAACTACTCACATTGGATGTTTACCCACCTCTGTATTTACAAATACACCCCTGGTCTGAACCCAACGGTGTTATCAGCTTCTGCTTGATTTAAGATACATACTGTAAACAGTGATCGATAGATTTAAACATACATTTTGATAAATTGTATCATCATAAATCTAGCCCCACTGCTTCTAAAGATCAGCTAAAATGAAACGGGCCAACTTACCAGAAAATGAAAAAGTAAAATTGTATATTTTTCCCATTGTCCAGTAGAGTCCATTATCAGGTCCTACTTGATTTACTTCATTATTACAGAATCAAGTATGGGGATGAGATCCTGTGCATAATAAAATAAAGTAGACTAGGCATCAAAGTGAGGTCCTGGGCACTGCATACTTCCACACAAGACTAGCAAATGAAAAACTATAAAAGCAGTATCCATAGAGATGACTCAATCTTCTCCGCTTGTAATCCTGACTGGCACGCCCCTTTGACATCACCCAATGCAGATCCTGTGTCAGTGAAGTTCCTTCTGTGGTCCGCAGCAGATTGAATGGGGGAACAAACTTTGTTACCATTCCTCAAAAATGTACATGTATTTAATTCTGAAACTTCTGAACCCCCCCCCCCCCCAAGAAAAAGCAACATTATATAACCTGTTTTGTTTCAGTCCATCTAATATTCTTTCCATGGATTTTGCTATTATAATAGGCTACTTTACTTCCTTAATGTAGAAATTAAATTGACTATTTGAATGGTTGCCTTTAGTAAGGTAGCCTAGTGATCCTTTCTTGCCGCATGTCAGATGGGGGACTCATTCAGACGGCAAGGCATTCATTCAGCGGGTGAAAGGAGAAAAGAAGGGGGGGGGGGGGGAACTGCCAGACTGAAGCACAGATTTCAAAATGAATGCCTTGCAGCTGAATAACATTGTAGCACAGAATGTTAAGATTACTCTGAGTTTAAGATTAACGGACTCAATGTGCCAACATAACTGAAATCTATTTAACATTTAGTTTCATAGAACAGCTGGAAACATTTAATTTGGCATGCAACTTGCATCAGAAGGATAGTCTAATGAGCCCCCATCTCAGTTATTTATAAGATTGCTGTCTCTACCACCATTATAGAATTACTTATCACTATTATAATAGAGTACATGATGTAACTGGTAGAGACCAGGGACAACCATCATTATTCATGTAAACTATATTGAAACTAATATAATCCAAATGTTAACTACATGCAGGAACATTCTCTGGATGGAAAGATTGTTTTAAGCTGGACTCATTGAATGGAGCCCACTGTGGATTCAGTCATATTTGCAAACACCTTTGACAGGGGGACAGTTCTTTGTATGGCAAAGGTCAAAGCTGCTGAGAAAAGTCTGATAAATGGATATGTGAACCCCCTTTAAGTGACTCTGAGGCCACCGTGACTGTGAGACTATCTCCAATTACAGGCAGAGAGAACTCTATCCCAGCACAGGCTCACAAAAGGCTCCTGCTCACCAGGGGAATACACACACACACACAATACCTTTCTCTGGACACTTCGGCAACACTTAATTTTAAGTTCTGTAAATGAGATCAAAATAACTCAAGAATTAGGGCTATTACTTAACTTTAGTCATGAAAGCTAAACACATAAACTGTCATGTATGGTCATTTGTCTTCAGTTTGCATGGTGCACCCCTAGACTGAAATATGCCTTTAAATTGTATACCATAGTAAGAGTATACATGGCGCCACCTTCTGGATTCAATTGTTTAATCTATAATGACCAACCATCACATGTAGGCCACACACTCCCAGAACCCTATAATGCAGTTACAATAATGGTTACAATACACACACTGGTATCTAGGTGAATAGATCTGTGTGGGGCACTCAATCTCAGCAATTCTTCTCAAAGAACCAATACATTTGTGCTCAAAACTAAGATTTGCATTTAGCATATTTCCCAAATTATGGCAAACTTGGTTTGGATTAGTGTTAATTAATTTATAATTGGTGCTGTGGCTAATTTCCTGTTGTGCCGGGCAAAATCAATTCCCTGAATCTAATCCATATATATGTAGTAGCCTTTTTTCGTTACATGGTGCCAAACAATGCAACAAACTACAATTACAAAGTAGAGATTAAAATCAATCCCTGTTCAGATGGTTTCAAGATCAATAGTGATTTGTTTTCTGCTTCACTGAGGTCTTTTCCCTTTTTTAAAGAATTTGACAGCGCAAACAGGGAATAGCATCCCACATGAATATTTTAAAAGAAAAGCCTCAAACGCCTTCAAGACTTATGCACTATTTATCTAAAATATGAAAGGCTAGATGTTCAGTTCTCCAAGTTGGGCTGGTGGTGGTGCGATACTGGCCTTAGTCATGGTGATAACTGAATTTGGCAGAGCAAAAAACAAACTAAATTTCTTAAAAAAACAAAAACAAAAGAACCTTTATTGAAGACATTCTTGAATGTCGACAGGTGCGAGTGGTATTCAAAGAACAATAAAGACATTGTGACGGCACATGAAAAAATACTTCTCAAACAAAGAAAAAGACACTACCAACTCAGAAATCTCATTTTGAGTTGTGTACACCTAAGACTAAGTATTTCGATACTGATTTATAGTCCTCCTAAATTGTTACATAGCAGGAAGGAATAAAGAACTACCACTAGAAAAGTTCAAACTTAAGATATGTAGTGTTAACTTTACAAAAAAGGAGGATAACACTGTACATCTTAAAAACATTAAATATACACATGTTCTTGTTCAGTCTGACTTTTGTTTCAAGATGGTGAATGCAGTATAATAGGGTTATGTGGCATAAACAAAACTTCAGGTCCAATCCATACACGATCTACTCATCATCGTCATCGTCGTCATCATCATCGTCATCTCCCTCCTCTTCATCGTCATCGTCGTCATCATCTGCTGCAGCCGCAGCAGCAGCTGCTGGTGCCTCCTGTTTTGTCCCCTTTGTACGGTAAGCAATGATATCCTGTGGAATGCAGGGGGAAATTTTTTATTCAGTGCTACAGAGAAAAGCCTATTGTTTCACTCGCTCTAAGGTAAGGAAACCCAGTACATTCATCAAGTTTTGAATTCACACAAAAAAAATGTCTGTTCACCAGTTACCTTGTCATATTTCTCCTTCAACTTGGCAGCCCTCTTCTCATATGGCTGCTTATCTCCTGCAGCTGAGGTGTTCCACATCTCTCCCAACTTCTTGGCAGTTTCTCCAATAGAGAGTCCAGGAGTCTCATTCTTAACCTTGGGGCGGAAGTCTGCGCAGAATATGAAGAATGCAGACCTGCGGAACAAATAACACGTCATTGTCTATTAAGTTATCTCAATCCATTCAGCATTTCTTGTCACCTCAAACACATGAAGTCTGGGAAAAGTTATTGGGGTACATACGGGGGTCTCTTGGGGGCATTGGGGTCCTTGAATCGCTTCTTCTTCTGGCCCTTGGGAGGCGTGTATGACTGCATTTCCCTTTCATAGCGGACCTTGTCTAGTTTCGCCATATCCTCAAACTTGCCCTTCTCCTTGGGTGACATTGTCTTTGGGCAAACACAAACACTATTTAACATCCATTCATCTTGCAAAATGCACATTTTATATTCTAAACACTTAAGAGATTCAGACAATTATGAAAGAAATTGATCATACCCTCCATCTCTCAGAGCATTTCTTGGAGAACTCTGCAAAGTTGACACTTGATCCAGGATGTTTCTTCTTATGCTCCTCCCGGCATGTTTGCACAAAGTAGGCATATGAAGACATTTTGCCCCTCGGCTTCCGGGGATCTTTCACCATCTTGGGACCTTAATGGGAGGAAAGAGGTTTTGAGTGAAATGTATCCAAGTCTGCTACGCAGCAGCAGTGGCTACGTCTAAATATCCCTCTGCTCAATTGTCTGTCTATGCTTTGTCAGTTCCATCTATTGTTTAGACCGGGTGGGTGGAGGGAGGGAGGGGGGTGTCGGCAGTGACTGATGATCTATTGTATGTAGAGACCAACATGCTGCTTCTTAAAATACTGCATTTAACTACAACCGAGTTTAGTGGTGGTCAATTTGCAATACTCATTTACACGGATATAGCCTACAGACAATGCAACAAAACAATACATTAACGTGACGCTATGCAACATTATCTATCATAACCGTATTTAGATAACATGTAACCGGCTGCAGCCTAGATGCATACATTAACCTTAGCATCATTAGCTTCTTCGCTAGCCTCCTTGCTTCTTCGTTAGCATTAGCCATGATGGCTCCCTTCTTGCTTTGTGTGTTCTTGCCTTGAGCCTCACCGTTAGCTAACTAGCTAGGCTGGCTAATGATAGCAAGCTGCCTTACAACAAACAGTAGGCTACTCCTTTTTTATTATGACAATAATTGAAATGGCTAATGCAGTTGATTAGCGTAGATAGGATACTGCTGGGGGGACTTTTAAACGCTTTCGATCGTTTTAACCCGTTAGTGGGATAACTCGTAACATGCCATGTAATTATTAGCAGTTATTAACTTTGAATGTTGAAAGAGGGGGGCCACTTCGGGGAAAGATGCTCCTGCCTGGACCGTAACGTTAGCATTGCCTACATCTGCTCCAGACCAGTGAGCTTTATAACGCTGTGTTCAGTTAGCTACTAGCTAGCGTAGCTACCCTTGTGATATCGATACGGCCGTGATATTACCAGCTGCCATTGTCGTGCTAAGCTAGTCGGGCTAATTGAATGGCTCGTAGCTGCTAGTTGCACATTAGTGGACGTTACGCTAGCCAAACGTAGTAATGTAAGATAGTCTCAGGCCGGGGATTTATCCTTCAACATGCATCTCACTTTAACTTTGCAGTACAATTGATTGGTCCAACGCGAGCTAATGTTACCAAACCAGTTAGTTAGCAAGCCAAGTGTTTACCATTATAGCACGCGCAACGTTACTAACCAACTCAGTAATTCAGCTACAAATGTAGCTAAAATGCTGTACAAAATTGTGCAAAAATGCTTTTGCTACAACGGACTGTTTGGTTAATAAAATGTATGAAATAACGTTAGGCGTTACCGTTACGTCAAAGTTAGTAAATGTGATGCTTACCCATATATGCGGTTATATGAGGCCAAGATGTACGTTTCAGACAATGGGACGAAAAAGCACAGTCAGTGCGCGGTCTTTTGGCTGTGAAGAAGAGCACGTAGTAGTGGTACTGCTCATTCTGCGTGCTGGGCTCTGGTTACTGGGCATTGGCTACCGCCAACTCCTTGGAGTATCTTATTGGACGCCTTGCTTTCCTGGGCCTGCATGTTGTGTGATTGGTTGTCTTGACAAACACGACGGGGTAGGTTGATGGCGCTAAAATTGAATAACAAAAGACAGTGCATGCCACAATGCAGGATTTCACTAGTGAAAAGATGCATAGATTCAATACAATACGTAGGCTACAACTCCTGCTCTCCTCATTATTTCTAGTCAACGTTACCTCTGCGTTATGTTTTGTTAGCTGATCATATAGACATAGGATTTCAGCACCATGGAGCTGTTCTTACTCTCAATGCTATTTTTAAATACTGCACTGCACTATGCATTTTTCATACATGTTATGTCACGAGGAGGAAGCGCACCGACCTGCCGGGACAAAACGTTAGAATCGACTACCAGTTTGGTGAAAATAATAGTCAATTCACTGAGCGGTTGAAAAAGTTACCTATTTTGCATATTGAAAACAAGCTAGTCTAGCCCACCTAAAACAAATAAGGGGACAGGCTGAAGTCGACTGCTCTGATGGAGGCTGTTGATGCTGAATGAATCTTTAATGCAGCATCCCCCCTGCTGAGCAGTTCAAATGTTGTAGGCTGCGTCTCCATAGTAACAGTGCCTATCACATAGCAACATAGCATACTTGGAATAATCTGTGCTAGTCTGTCTCTTTGGCATACAGGAAAGGTACTGTAACGTTAGACTAATGCAAACGTTTCTCTCATTACACACAGGGCTTATAGACCAAGATCCAACAGTTCCTGATTTCATCAAACTGCTGCAGCCATGAAGTGAACTTTCATCGGGAACTTGTGTTGAGGAATTGAAGTTTGCATTAAATCGACTGACCCAACCCAACACACCAAAACTGCGGTTACCATGGCAGCCAAAGGTAACGTTAAACCATGAGAACCAATGGTAGATTTCCTGTATTGGCAATTTTTTTCAGCTAATTTAAAAAAGATACATAGCCTACAGAATTTCTCATCAACAAATATTTTCTAGATGGGAAACAATGGTGGGACCCATATGAAACATCTCAGCGAAGAGAATTCATCTACCGGCCAAACACAGCTTCAGAGGTTTTAATGTAAGTTAACTGCTGTTTTCCTCAGATTCAGATTCAGATCCTGACTTTGGACTTGCCATGAAGGATTGGAAAATGTAAGTTTTTATGCAGCATTTGTGTGCGTGCGTGCATGTCTGCATGTGTGTGCTTGCCTGTCTGTTTTTCTGTCCATGTGTTTGTAGGTCCCCAACATCAAAATCATCAAGAGACTCATATTCACAATCTGGACCTTTTGGATCAACTCTGTACAACGAGGACTTCTGCTGGAAGCCCGCCTGTAAACCTGAATGCATTCGCACAGGAACCGCTTCAGGACAGAGGAGAAACAATCCTCACCCAAATCGGGTTGGTATATTTGGCTGTAACTGAAGGGTTTACATTATCTGGTGCCATGCATGACCCGTCACAGTGGATGGTAACCTTTTATCCAATTTTATTTATTTTCCCCAAGTCTTTCATGGTGTGGAAGCTGCCTCGGGACACCGCACAGAGCTCTGCAGATGTCAGAGTCCCTTGGAAACGTCCCCCGTCTGAGGAGGAGATCCGCAAGGCCTTGACAGCGCAGTACCGCTCCACCTACAGAACCGATTTCATGGGAATACCACAAGGTAGAGAAGCCTGGGGTTATATGAAAACATGACATGATTCAAGCACTATCAAGCATGTCAGAATTAAATCATTACTATATTGGACGAATAATTAATATTTCTTGTTCCTGCTTGTTTTTCCATTTTGTCTTGGATCTTGTTTGACAGGATGCAGTCACATTAATAATGCAGAAGGGCGACTTGCGCCTCTGCACAGCAGGCGTCAGGTGCTGCGTAGCACCGACACCGAGATGAGGGACAATTACCGCCAGCCAAAACAAAGGGACATCCAAACCCGCCGTGGCTGCAGTGCACATCATAACGCTTCCTGCCAGGGTATAGGTACGCTCAACTCGCACAAAAAACACATTAACAATGCATGTGAACACAGTAAAAAATAAATCACCGGGGCGTCTGGGTACTGTAGAGGTAAAAGCACTCGCCTACCACCGCAAAGACCCGGGTTTGATTCTTGGCAGCGGTACTTCTGGCTTGGTGACACGTTCCTACAGACACATTGGCCGTGTCTGCGGGTGGGAAGCCGGTGGGGTATGAGTCCCGGTTGCTGCACTAGCGCCTCCTCTGACCGGTCGGAGGGGAGGGAAACTGGGGGCAATAGCGTGATCCTCCAATTGCACTACGTCCTGCCGGTGACACGCCTCGCTGTCAGGTGAAAAGAAACGGCTGCCGACCTGCACATGTATCTGGGGAAGCATGTGCGAGTCTACGGCTCTCCCCATATCGGCAGAGGGGGTGGAGCAACGACTGGGACAGCAGGGGCAGGGCAGGGGGATTTGGCCAAGTACAATTGGGGAGAAAATGGGAGCAAAATCTGGATGAAAAAATAAATAAAATCACCAAGCCCAAGGATTTGTCTATGAATTCATTGTCCTCTACGTTGCAGTTCCAACTGTTGTTCAAAGTCACATCCTCACTCAGCAGAAAGGGGCGGACTTGACAACCTACGACAGGTTCTTTGGAAAGAGAGTGGCTAATGTCACGTCTGTGATAAAGTCTCTGCCACCCCAGGAGCTGCGGCAGCTGTGCAGAATCTTACCGGAAAAGGGTCAGGATAAAAACATGTGCTGTGTACTTTTGAGCATGTGAACAGACCACTTACTGATTCTGACTTTAACTGATGATGCCTGGCGAGAGTTTTAACAGACAAGTAACTGATGTTGTGTTTTGGCCTTCACAGAAAAGGAGGCAGTCGAAACATTGATGGGTAGAGATGTTCATCCAAACCACGGGGAGAAAGTGAAGAAACTTCCTGCTGTCACCTTTTCTTCCTCTTCGCCGGAGTGGATATCAAGCTGGCCAGGACCTCACTGAGCATTTCTGTGGGTCTGTGTTCATAATACAGAGGACATTACTGTGTCACTGCTGTGCTGCAACTTGTGTTTACTGATAATTAAACCTCTCTGCCTGATGAAACGATATGAACATCTGCCTAACTGGTTAATCACTGAGTCATTGGTACATTAATTTGAATGCATTCCAGCTGCACAGTGTATCACAAGCAGAAAAACAATATTTTTTTAGTTCATCATTTCTCTCTATCCATTTTTGCACTGTGAGCTACTGTATGTTCTCGCACATCTTTGCAAATGGCATAATAATCATGGTTTGATTAATTCAGTCATTCTCTCATGGAAATATAGGCTAGTGAAAATAGCAATATTAATAAGCATTAGGGAGATGAATTCAACTACATGATTGCCTGCAAAATGCCTTGGGGTTTCACTAAAATACATACAATACAATAATTTATCAGTTCTAAACCAGATTCAACAAGTTATTTACTGGTAAAAAATTGTTTTCCTCTTTGGAAATACAAGGCCTTGTAGTTGTTTTGCAAGTTCAGTTGTCACGCTGTGTCTCTTAGCTACCTACCAGAGCCTCCCATCTTGCCCAGGTGTAACGTTAGAGTGAGTGTCAGGTAGACTCATGTGAGACCTGACTGACGGAGGTCTGACCGGGGAACGGGGTCTGCTCTGCTTACAGAAACAACACAACAAACAAGGATGCCGTGGGGGAACAAAGTCCGTCCTTCCTCAGCTTCAGGACAATTAGAAACCCTGCATGTTCCCAGGTAACTTTGTTGCTCTCCTCTGAAGCTCTCTCAATGCCACTGTAGATCACATGGTTTTGTTTTGAGCGGCATTCCAGCGTAATCCTCTGTAATTTCATCTTCAGTTGCACTTTTTTCACACTGGGAGGTTTAATCTCAGCATAGAGAGGGGGTGTTGAGATGATTTGGGCAGAGGCGTTGTCTTGTTTCGCTGCCATGTATGCCTCTATACAGGCATGTTGTTCAGTTTGCAGTTGCCAAGGTACTGGAGTCGCCATCAGTGGCAGCACTGACTGAGTAGTTACACATGTAATACTGTAAGTGTTGTTGCCTGGAACTCATAATCACATTCCCAAGCCTAAATAGATTTCAGTGCACTTTTCCCTAAGTGAATGTAAGTGTGCTGCCAGTGATGGCTCAATAGTGTCAAGTAAAGTTCATTTATAACCTCAGATACAGTATTTTTGGTGAGGGAGCAACAGAAGTCAGCTTAGTATTTATCCACAATAACAATGTAATATGAGAACAATGTAATGACAAAGTCATGTAGACCTATTTAATCAAAATAACTGAAAAAAGCTCAAATCCTCTAGCATCCTCTCTGAACTGGGGAGTGCAGGAGAGAGGCCAGGTTGTCGGGGTGAGAAGGCGACAGGTGAGGCCAGGAAGCAGCAGCCTGATTGGCTGGTGCGAGAGCTGCTCCAACAGAACAGGAGGAGGCACTCTGTTCCACTGGGAGATAAGGCTCAGCTTACCGCACGACTACACCACCATGCTGATTCAACTCACAGCCTCAAGGTACAGCTTTCAAAAGGTCTTGTCTTGATGATAAATCACAAGGTCGATCCGATCCAACCCATTTAAAAAAGTTTGCCGTATTCTATGTAATTGCATCATGACATTGTTGCCATAACCCACTAACCTATATTAATAGTCAATGCTCTACCCCAGTAAAAACAGTAATGTATAGCTGCTGCTTTTAACCTCAAGGTGTCACTAGAGCATCAGCTGTGCTCTTGCTGTGCTACATTATTATTTTCCAAAGGTCTTAAAGAACAGCCGATGGAAACCTCACAAGCAGAATGAATGAATGTGAGGTCATGCCAAAAATGCAATTTTAAATCAAATTGATGATCTATTTACTCATTGTCTGAGAGCGCATTGGGCTGGAGTCAATCTGTCCCCGATGGCGATGGCCAAGATGGCCATGTTTCAGGCCAAAGTAAAACAGAAAACAATTGCTGTGTGCCATCTGCTTAAAAGCATTCCATTGGATTCAAATCGAAGCTTTCAAGCTGACAGCAGTGATGGGATGACATAGGAGGCTGAAGTTTGAGGGCAGTTCAGCTGCAAATGTCAGTCACTCGCTCCTGCTTAATGTAATGAGAAATTTAGCATAACAGATGAGGCAGAACAGCCTCAAGAGGCCAAAGTTACGCAGTTCAAATAAAGGGATGTGGAAGGCAGCCGGGGGTCATATGGACACTTTCACCATATCCATCATGCTACACTAGACACTGACTGATTAACCAATTATTATCTCTACAATTCAGGAGATACTGTGGGGAAACCACGACTCCAGTTACATCCTTGAGGAATTAGGCTGTTTATCCCCATTATTTATTGACGACAGCTCAAAGAGTGTCATGGATAAAGCGCCGGTTGCTAGGAAACCACGGCAAATTGAAGCGAGGCCATTAACACAGAGCATGGCCTGTCATCTGCCCTTGTGCGAGCGTCTCAGGGACGCTTTCATGGGTGTCACTTTGTCTCCGGTGGCCATTACAGATTACAGCCATTAACAGTCAGAGGATGGCACCCTAATCATGTGTGTTAATCATATGGTGGTCAGTGTGGAAATCCACTCTCACCATCTTTTTTTTCCTAACTTTGTGTTGTATTATAGCACTCAGACTTTATTAACTGCCTGGTGAGTTAATCTTCATAACTGGTTTAATTGTTGTGCTCAAGCTTATCACTCTGGTTTCTCCTAAAGGTTGTTGTTCGTATATTCATAATCAACCTGCATGACAGTATTGTGGTGTGTTATGGTCTATGTCACACACATAATGACACATTTTTCTCTCTCTTCCAAATAAGATTGATCAGACAGTATCTCTTGACGACCTCCAGAAACTGAAACTGGCATTTGAGGTATGAGCTCCATATTTGTTTAATACTGACAGTCTGTTCTCTTGGAGATATATAGTTATTTTACGGAACTGTTTTCCTTTATAAAGGACTTTAAAATGGGCAGCTTGAGATCCGTAGACGAGAAGAATTTTGGCCGCATACTGAAGACATGTTTGGGTTTGCATAACACAGTAAGAGCATGACCAACTTCTCTCTCTCTCTCTCTCTCTCTCTCTCTCTCTTGCTCTTTATCTCCCTCTGTCTCTCTCTCTATAGCTCTTTCTCACCTTCTCTAATTTGTTCTCCCTTTGTCTCACGTCCTTGTAACTAAAGACATACTTTACAATAACCTGATTAATTATGCCAAATTTTAATTATAATACTCTCAGTGTTATCATTCTTCATGCTTTTGTTCTCTGAATTTCACAGAGCAATGCGCAAATTCAACGGCTATTCATGAAGATCGATTATTCAGGCCAGAGAAGGATTTCGTGGGTGAGATGGAATTAATTTTTTGTCTCTATAGGACGCACAGCCCTTTCATTCAGTAAAAGAGGCCTTATTCGCTGGAGCACTTTCCCATGCATGCTACAGTAACACCAAGAATCTACAAGTGAAAAAAGATGACTATAAAACATGACAGGCTTGCGGTATTTCATAGCATGTAACTCAGTTTGGATTCATGAGCAAGTGTAGCTAAATCAAATGTTGTAAGATGTGTGATAACCTTTATGCTTTCCTGAATGAATAGTGCTTTTCTATCCACTCTTTCTCTTTCTTCCTTTCATTGGTTTTCAGAGGAAAGATTAGTGTATCCATGTATTATTGGTTTATGTTAATAGATTGAAAAGTTGGAAAGAATGACAGATTGGTTTGTATACTTGATTTGAAGAGTTTAGAAGATATCTGTGGCTGTGGTGTATCATGGAAATGGTATTTATTTTATTACAGGCAGCCATGGAAATTGAAATATGGAGTTTGAATAATCGCCTGTGAACTTGAAACCTCAGGGCTTCTTATTTCTCTGCAACATCTTCATGTTATGGTCTCACACATCTCATCCTCTTTAAATGTTGCTGTTTTTGTTAACATTTGTTTAAATGTCAAGAAGAATGAAAAGGCTGTTATGCTTAAGAATCGGTGCAAAAACAATAATACTGGCCTGCAGGTGTGTCGACTCATAAGGACCAGCATGATTCTGAAACGCCCACACACCTTCTGAATCCCCTCAGTCTTTTGTAACCTGTTGACTCTCAGTTTCATCTTCTTCTTTTCAGTTAAACCCTCTGTAACCTCTTCCTCAAATTACAGATGCTGGTCTGCAAAGGTCCAACGTCTGCATCTGCAACCTCTTGATCCCCAGAAAGCTTTCATTCTCAGCATGGTCTTTGTTCTGAGAAATGTCTCTATCTTCAGCAACATTTTAAAGTATCAAATCTCCAAAAAACAGATGATCTTCTGCATCCCATTCAGACCATGTTCTTTGCTTTCTGCTGCTAAAATTGTACCGTAGTTTGTTTCCAGTCAGATTCTTCACTTAGCGTGCTTTAGGTGACCATAACTTGGTAGCGTTGTATATTACTGTAACACTAGTACACAAGTACTGCATAGTCCACTTGAATTGCATATACTGTAATATTAAGCAAGTTTCAACAGGAGGACACATGCATGCAGCTGGAGCTCTCTACAGCAACATAAATCTTGTAAAACCTCCTCCCTCTTCAAGCACCGGAGATAATCTCCTAGTAGTCTCCTGACCCAAATCTTTCCTGCTCGCAGCTAAATTTTATTTGTAGTTTCTTTGGCTGATCCTGACCAAAAGGTGCTGATGATTATGGAGGACGCTTTATATAACTGCAACAAAGATCTCACAATTATTAACATGCAGGATCGGCAACTTGAGCTTTAATGGTCCCTACATAATGTAATGCAGGATGAGTTCTGCACGTACATGCAGCTGGAGTACAGAGAGAAGGAGGAATCTGTAGTTCGCAGTAAGCAGGTGGCCTTCACTCTGCCAGCTACTGTCAAGGCCTTGAGTCATGGAGTTCCCATCGTAAACATCCACTCCACCCCTGATGGCACCGCTCTAACACTGCGAGAAGATGGGGCTGTTTGCTGCTGGAGCCCTGACCTTCAAAAACAGAAGACCAAAAGCGTGTTTGTATGTTTTAACTTGTATACATTTACCTGCATTGATATTGCCTATACAGTATATGAGTTGCATTCATACTTCAGAAACGTGCAAAATATCACATAAATATTTGTCAAATAAATGTAGCGACTGTTGTCCAGTCAGCATAATAACACAGTGATTTAAATTTATAATCCCTAGTTCTGTATTATAGCTGTGTAAGACCATCTTCACGAGGCTTTCGCTGCACTAAACAAGTCATAAATCAAGTTGATTTTCCTGCAGATAGTACTAATGCTGCATTCAGATTAGATCAGTAGAAATATCCAGGGTTTTAACTCATGGGGTTTCTTCTTTTATCACAGCATGAACGACCTGTAAACAGGAGTGCAAAATGGGCAAGTGACTTCACTCCTATGGCCCAGTACAACAAGCTGATCATTGCGACAGGGTAATATTATGACAAAGGGGTCTATTAAATTGACTCATGCCTGGATTATTTATTCACTATACATTCATTTTATCTTATTTACTGCAGGTCCCAGACTGTTGGTTTTTATGTGTCTTTGCTGTCTTGCAGGGACAGAGAGATCCAGCTTTACGACTTCTCCTCTCTGGAGCCTTACTGCCAGATTAGCGGCCTAGAGACCGTACCGCTGACATTAGACTACTGGTGAGCAACACAACTGTATGTTAACATCATCTTTCAAACTTCCTGAAAAGCCCAAATTGTTCTGACCCTCTATATTTGCCCCGCCCCCCATCCATAGCTACACTGGCCCTGATGAATGCACTATTCTGTATGGAGATGCCCAGGTAGATAGTTTATCTTGTTGACATCAGATCCAATTAGCAGAGAAAAACATTCATTATATCCCACTTAATTAATACTGTGAAAGGTTCATTTTCCTCTTTGTGATCCAGGGATGCGTGAATATCATATTAATTTCCTCTGCTGGAGAAACCCTGAGGTAATTTTGCTTTTCTAAAGGACTTGGTTTACTCGACAATATTTCAGTTATTCACTAAACCCTCATACACACTTTGGTTCAATGTGATCCCAAGTCCCAACACAAATTTGCATTTGAAAGTGAACATTAATTTCACGGTCAAAAAACTGTAGGCTTTACTTGAAGAGTATGTGATGCATCATCAACAAATTCTAAGAGTATTATGAGCATATATGCACTATTCTTACATTGTAAAATTACAAAATGCAATGCATCACAATAATTGACAATCTTGTTTAGCAGATTTTAATTATCCCCATCCCCCGTTGTGATCATAAAATATGTTTATAATATTTTACCAAATAAGACTTGGGTTGTTTTGATGCAACAGAATTAGTGACATCCATTAACCTGAGCTCATTATGAATTAGAATGTTTTGATATTTATTATACATTTTTCTCTGTGCATACAAATTGCCAGCGACTCAAGTCATTTATTGAACGTGTGTGACTTTCTACTAAGGAAACTCAGCTGAACCTTAGGGAGACATCAGCCATTAAAAAACAATGAGATTTGGATGCTGCCTTGTTTCCCTCCTGCTGTGAAAGAAACAGTTCTGTGGAAAACATTTCTTATAGCTGAAAATGAATTAGTGACTTTCCCATGAGTCAGTCAGTCACCATTTGCTGCAAGTGCGTTGGTTCCTGACCAAAATAACACCACTAAATGACCACATGACCAGTAATGGTCACTGCAGGCTGACACAATCACCTTGCATAATGAAAATCACACTCAGAATCAGAGTCAGAATGGCTTTGTTAGCATGACAAGTCTATGGGGAGCTATTTAAGGAAGTGCAAAAGCACATGCATTTCATATTCAGTCTCATTTGGTTGCAGTGTGAAAAGAGACATTTGTCTTTCTTGCAATTATTTTTTACGACAACCTTTTTAAATTGCCCAGACATGGTGTCTGATTTGGTACTTTAAGTGTTTTCCTTTGAATGTATTTTATTGAGACAAGTATTCTACTG
>NC_139642.1:39181734-39319234 GCF_964638095.1 Poromitra crassiceps
GTGTCTGAAGCTATGTGATGTCTGTCGGCTGGGACCGGAAGATTGCCATTTACTCTGTGAGTACAAACGAAAAGAGAGCTCTCTGCAGCCTATCGGTATTATTTCTCCGTAGGATTTCAGAAAATCACTGCCTTCCATTCCAATTATTACTCCAACTCCGAGTCCTCCATTCTTCCAATTTATTGCATCCCACCACTCGCTACTTCATTGCCAGATATATACAGCACGTACAGCCTTTGCCATTGTTTGAACTATAGAGACATCTAATAAAGGCAGAACCGTCTGTCTGTCTGTCTGTCTGTCTGTCTGTCTGTCTGTCTGTCTGTCTGTGTCTATCCGCATAGCTCGAAAACTGCTCATCCGATTGACTTCAAACTTGGGGAGTGCGCTGCTTGGAACTCGACCGAGTGCATTGCTGCATTTCGTGCAATTCGGACACGAGCATAGTCATAGCGACACCTAGTGGCAACACTAGGTGCCTAATGCCCCGCTGACCTTGTATAGTTCCAGACCTTACCTCACCTTACCCTACGTTTGTGTTATATGCTGTGTTATACTGTATGTACTGTGCTCATGTAACATGTACCGACTGAAAACAAATTTCCTATGGGACAAATAAAGCTATCTATCTATCTAAAAGCGGTTTATCTTGAGAACCGTACATCCGACCGACTTCAAAGTTTGGGGGTGCACTGCTGGGAACCCCGACAGAGTGCAGTGCTGAATTCTGTGCAATTCAGACATGCGCATAGTCATAATGCCACCTACTGGCAACCCAGAAAGTGGTTCATCTCGAGAACCGTTCGTCCAATCAACTTCAAACTTATTGGCGGGTGCGCTGTTGGGGACCCGAGAATGTGGATTTCAGATTTCATGTGATTCAACCAATCAGAACACGGCTTTCGTGTACTTCGTTCCAGGACCACTTGTCTGATCGGCTTCAAACTTAGTGGGTGCGCTGGCTGGGGACCCGAGAAAGTGTCGATAATTGTGATATTGTAAGTCGCTTTGGACAAAAACGTCTGCTAAATGACGTAATGTAATGTAACGTAATGTAATGTCGAATTTTGTGCAATTCGACCAATTGTTCCAGACGACATTGTTTGCTGTTTGTAAGGATTTTATTGTGCCACTACATAGAATGTTCTACCGCTTTCACTACAGTTCAAAACACAAGGAAGTGCTTGAATATGAGATGTGAAATGTCTCCAGTGTGTTGACTGCGTGGCTGTGATGTGAAATGTCTCCAGTGTGTTGACTGCATGGCTGTGTTTTGTCAGGATGCACCTGAGGACCCTCATCATGTCCAGAGGCCGCAGCCTTCATGGCAGGATGATCTGGTGATTAATGAACTCCAAACTGTTTGGACAATAACTCTCAGATAAAGGCAGACAAATTAATTAGTAGTACAATGGGCGCCGACTGAGAATTTGTATTCCCCCAGGGTTAGGTTTTTGTTGACTGACTCAAAAGCTCAAAGTGAGATGGGTAATAAAGCGGATCTCTGGCCTGCTGTGCAACATTGCCTGCAGAAACAAATCAAAAACTTAAGCTATCTGTTACCCCCCCCCCATCTTTCTTTATCACTGTTTTCTTCATTCTTCCATTTCTCTGTTTTCAAGACTACTCTATCTATCTATCTATCTATCTATCTATCTATCTATCTATCTATCTATCTATCTATCTATCTATCTGTCTATCTATCTATCTATCTACTGTATCTATCTATCTATCTTTCTGTCTGTCTGTCTGTCTGTCTGTCTGTCTATCTATCTATCTATCTATCTATCTATCTATCTATCTATCTATCTATCTATCTATCTATTCTACTGTCTGTCTGTTAGAGAACAATATTTCCCTGCTGCTTCCCAATTCCAGGTTAGCCAAATTTAGTTAGTCATTAGTCACATTTAGTGGTTTGTTGTCGATGTACTGTATAACATTGTTGCTATCTTGCCCTGTGATAGCATTATTTGTGTTGAAGCACCAGGGCAGCAGAACTAGATCTCCACTGGATTGCATCTGTATGAAAGGCTCTGCCCCACTGTGTCTCAGCATGGTTTGACATGCATGGAGGGTTTTATGACTGACTCAGTTCAGCACCTGAGGTATATCTACCAAATAACCTTTGCCCTTCTATCACCATGCCTGAAGGTTTGTATGGGTTACAGTCATAGGTTACAGTACTTCAGTATTGAGGCTTCTCCCAGCCAATTCCCCATTGTTTCCATTGGAACATTTGCCAATAGCGATCCCACTACTAAAATGGCTAGTTATAACTTTAGGATTTGTGTTGGGACTCTGGGAGAAGAAAAGTTTGTTTCTGGCTGATACATAATTAATCTGACTCCAAAAGCCTATATATCAATTTTGGGACAAATCAACATTTCAATGTTTAACAAAGACACATTAGACCCTCTCAAATGTCACTATTTTGTAAGCCAAGGCAGGCACATAAGTTAATAACCTCGCTGATACTCCCTAGATAACTGATCATTTTGGCAGAATGGTGCGCTTCTCAATTTTGAAGTAAACTGTTGATGTTTGACTGTGCCCAAAGATTAGACAATCTAACCTTTCCCATCGCTGAAATTCAGTGAGATGCATTTAGATGCATGAAGTGACATTTCGGGGCTTTTTGGACTAATTGAAAGGAAAATATCAACATGTTCATGGTTCCCATGCTTGCCATATTTATCAAGGTGGTGTGAGGCAAACATTGACATTATTCTAACAAAGATCAACTACACTATATAGTCTGAATTCTGTACTTCTGCTTCATAGAAGGCTTTTACACAAGATTATAAACTGTTATGTACATTGCCCTAAAATAACAAACATTTAATACCCTTTGCAAAACGAAGTGAACCCTCACTCCACTATCAGCTAAAATCACCGACTGCAGCAATTACTTCAGCCTCTCACAATGGGAGAATCAATCCCCGCTAACATCACACATTACACTCCAACCCTTCCCTCCTATTTTACCTTTATAATAATATGGTCGGCCTCCCTCTGACAGCTGAGCACAATTCTCTCCATACGCTGTAAGAATCAAAATTGATTCTCACTCACAGGCTTTGATCCATTGTCGGAGGAGCCATTCAGTCCCTTGTCGTCCATGTGATTATGGCCGATGGATACACACACACCAAAGTGGCCCATTAACAGGGAGAAAGATAGTATTACAGTAGCCAGTAAGTAACGTGACCTCTTTTTATTATCTTCAGAGCCCTCTCGTGAATTGTCTTTCATTAATAGCCTACAGAAGATAGATCAATGTGTTCTATATTTATAGGCTTATATATTGGTCTACTATACTTCCCCAAGCATATAAGCCTCGGGTTAACTGAATTCTTATGGTGTGCCAGATGGCCAGTCTAGTATTGTGTCTCATTCAACTTTTTTTAATGTGTCCCACTCCTAGTTCAGCTTAACAGTATTTTGCTTTGATGTGGAAGACAATGCTGTGTATTGGCCCTTGTTGGTGGCGTTTCTCCAAGCAAATATTCCTGTTGTCTTCAGCAAGAAAACAAAACACATAAGCAGTGATGAATCACTCTTTCTCAGTGTTAAGTATGGTGGCAAAAACCATAATGATGTTTGTTTGGCTTGTCTGCTTGCTCTGGGCTTCAACATCAAGTCGATCCTTGATCCAACACCACCAAAGGCTGATACAATTTTCATTCAGGATTCCTCTCAACCAATCTCAATTCAAAAGAAAAACATCTATTTAGGTTGTTTTTTTGGTAAAGGGAAAAAAACTTTGATGTACTGAAATAGAGGTTCACTGCTATAGTGGTGCAAACTGATCATTTTTAAGTAGATAATGTAACGGTTGACATTGCTTTTATATCACATCTTGCTTTATCTATTAGAAAATACATAATGCTCAAATATTATGTTTAAAAATAAGGCCAACAGATGGCAGAAGCTTCACATAATGTTCCTCTGCCAGTGAAGCAGACTGGCAAGCTTAATACTTTTGCTCAGTTTGGGTTAACCACTGGAGTTTCCCATAGCGGTTCCCTTCGTAGTTGGGTTCCGGTTTGGCCATTAGGCATAGTGGTGCCTGGCAGAGATCTGCACTCTACTGAGTACACTTTTCTAGTTACCATTTGTTTCTGGCCCTTACCCTATTACATAAATCTCAGTCTAATTACCCAGATATACCCATTGTTAATACCAGGCTATTTACCTGGTTATTACTTTGGTAATTACTATACTTAATTATGATCACACTATTACCCCCCTATTACCATGTTGTTAGCGAGCTGTAATGTAAAGTGCTACCGAATACTGTTTTTTTTGCAAACAAAAATAGGATTTCCTGCTACAGTAACGACCAAAAATGAAGTCACGGTGGCCCTGTTGCACTACAAATTAATTTTGCCACGTCATCAATCAACCGTTTATCCTCCAGTTGTTTATTTATTTATGTATGTATGTTTTTTTTGTTTATTTATGTAGCCCTTCCCTGTTTCTGTCCCCAGAGAAATGGCCA
This sequence comes from Poromitra crassiceps, assembly GCF_964638095.1. Lineage (NCBI taxonomy): Eukaryota > Metazoa > Chordata > Actinopteri > Beryciformes > Melamphaidae > Poromitra > Poromitra crassiceps. The sequence continues at coordinate 39,186,239 of NC_139642.1, forward strand.
TAAGGACGACATCCTCTGCATTGCCCAGTGTCCCCCGTCTCTCCTGGCCACCAGCAGCTACGATGGAGAGATCATAGTGTGGAATGTGGTGTCCGGACACATACAGAGCCGGTTCCTCAGTCCTCTTCCACCTGAATACCAAAATGTTAAAGGTGATTTCATAGCTTTGAAGGGCGGGGTCTGGTGAAATGATAGATTCTGCACAGCCTACAACAAATATCAAGATCTGGTGATTGTCCAGGTGTTTGTCATGGTCTGTATAGCCTACTCATGTGTGGGTGTGTCCGTGTATGTCGACTTACTTTTTTTTTATATATATATATATAATCTTCTTACATTTTTATTCTCATCTTCTTTTATTCTTTGTATTCTTGTTCTTGTCTATTCTATTCTATAACTTTGGTACAAACCTGTTTTAATTAAGTGGTATTTGAACTTGAACTTGAACTGTATGAACTATTGATCTCATTATATGGTTTTTCTGTTATACAGGAGTGGATACAAGCATTCCAGCCATCATTTTCCTGAGAAGCTGCAGCTTACATGTGCAGTTTTCCTCTGCTACATCTCTTGTGTCATCAGGGAGCAGGGGTCAGTGTTGTGAACAGCATCCGTTACAGTATATGATTGCACCATACAACCCTTCGCAATTGTGGTCTTGCAATACAACACTAATGATGTATTTTCTTACCTTTATTTTTTTTAAAGGTTATATTAACTTCTGGAATGTTCTCAATGGAGGAAGACTTGTGAGCAGCTTTGAAGCTGTAAGATATTTATCTTTCAATCTCCACTTTGAAAAGTGATAGGACACCAGCTTCACATATTTTTTCTTCTATTTTATTTTATTTTATTTTATTTTTTATTATTTTTTGCAGTAGGCTAGTTCTCTCACCCCCTAAAATAGCTGATTAAACAGTAACAGAATCCACCATGCTCTACTTTGCTCTAGTTACTGGAGGGCTAGTGGTTACCTTGCTTGCAGCCACTCATTATTCCCACTGTAGGGAAGACAGGGCCCTCTCAGTAGATGGAGTCAGCGAGAGCAGCAGTGTCTCCCCAAGGTTGAAATAAAACTCTGCTTATAGTTCGCTGAAAGAAGGCAGGAAGCTGCCTTACAAAGTGTATAACGTAAATGCTGCCAATATGTACAATGAAAATAAATAAATACAATTGTACTTTGTTGGCTTTGCTATAATGCCACTTGAATTTGGTACCCTATAGCAAAAGTGCACCAGGTAACAGCTCTGAATATTTTTTACATTTGACATTTTCATGTCATTTCATTTCTTCACAATTAGTTTCTACAATTTGCTATTTGGCACATTTTCTATTATAGTACTGTGTGGTTTATTATTATAGTTATTTCAATAGGACTATTATCTGGGGGGTTGTATTAGGCCTAGCTGCTGGGAAGGTAAATGCTTATTTGCCAGAGGGGAGATAATGGTTGGAGTAAAATGGAATTTGGAATTAGAAAAGGATGGATTCCATCCCGTCTGTTCAAATAGTTACTTTAAGTGTAAGAGAACCATGCTAAAATAATGAAAAGCTGACATCTACATTTAATGTTAGACATGAAATCGTAAGAAGCTAATGTCTTTTTTGTTTCTACTTTTCAGTCTAAATTCCAGCAAAAGATAACAAAACTGGCTAAAACAGAGGGGGACAGGTTGCTGTACGCAGCTGACCAAATTGGTTACATCTATGTTTACAACGTGGAGGAATTTGCTCTTGCCCCAGAGCAAAAGCCACCAAGAGGTCAGCTTCATTTCCTCTTGCCATTACCTATGATCTGATAAACTGAAAATATGACGTTCTCTCTATCAGAGTATTCAAACATTTTCTTCTTCTTCTTCTTCTTTACCTTGATTCAGCAGAAAACTATTGGCGTGCCCACACCAGCAGCATCACTGGGTATGTGAAATGTGGACAAAGGACAATTGATACACAACATACTACCCTGTGGTTTTCTGTTATTTCATCCACAAACATTGACTGTATCCTTCATGCCACAAGTTTAAAACGGCAATTAGACTTTGCCTTATGGTCCTAACCTTCAGTGTTCAGTGTGCATACTCCAAACACCCCATGGCTACATGATCTTGGTGAAACCAATCATTAGGCTAGTTAGTTGGTTTAGCGGCAGCAGGAGCAGCATTACTTGCTGTTGCAGCAGCAGTAGACAAAGCGTGGAAGGCACTGTGTGTGTGGGATGGTCTTAAATAGACGACCATATTAGTACAGGTGAGGTGCTGCCTGGGGTGCATCTGCAGTGGATGATTTAGAGTGTCCCATCAGAAATGCCTTCTCCCATTTCATCCCATGTCTCTTCATTCTGTTCTAGCCTGCAGATTGTTGACAATGATCAAGTGGTGCTTACCTCATCCACTGACTGCACTGTGCGGCTTTGGAGCACCTCTGGAGAATTCATAGGTGCGTGCCATTTTGTATGTGTCATTCCTCTTGTTGTTGACCTTATTTAAGTTAATGCAAATAGCATTCATCTCAAGCATGGTACAAAACATTAGGTGGGTTAGTGTGACAGTAGATCCATTGCAACTCACCCTGACTTTTCTTCCAGTGTTGTTTCTTTAAATGCTATAGTAAGCAGTCACGGCATGAGTTCCTGAGCCACCCAGCTAAACATATAATGCCTACTCTACAAGATGATTGTTTCCTGGAAAGTAAAATTCATTATGGAATATCATTTATCAGCTACCTTAACACTTTTTGCCATTTGAGATCATGTCATTATGTTTTTGAAATATTTAGCAGTGCATTTTCTTCTCTAGGACTAAGAGGGATGTTGAGCAGTAAGGCACCACAGAAGAGAAAAGATCCCAAATGGAATCAGATGTTTAGACATTTTAAGAAGTTAGGGTTTTGGACTATGTGTCACATTCCTCCAACAGTGATGTGGATAATTTGGTCTCCATCCACAGGGACCTTTGGGCAGTCTGAGAAGTGGAGCACACACATCTCCTCTTCCTGGAAGCATCCCGCTGTCCCCTATGAGGTTTTGATTGATCCTCTGAGTATGCCCGTTCACCAAATCCTGAATGGAAATACACATGTTTCTGATGCCACTGATCCTGACAAGAAGGCTGATAGAGAGGAACTAAAGGTGGGTATGGCATGTTAATAATGGATTTTCCCCCCGCCTGCATTACTTCACAAATAATTATCTAAGCCATGCATGTTATGTCTCTCTCTTTCTCTCCTCTCTCCACTCCGAATGCTAAACTGAACTGAACTTGCCTGTTCTTCTTGATAATTGCAGTCAGAATCACACAGCAAACTAGAAAATCCTCTGCCATCCATCAGTGACATAGACATCGAGGAAGAGATTAAAAACATGTTGTACCCAGAGGAGCCGGGGAAACGGTGAGTTAAGAATGGCAAACACTCTATCATGCAATACAAGTCTGATACCAGACTCAATTGTGTGAGGAAGTTAATATATGCAAAGTGAATATGGCATTGTTTTGCATTTCAGGCTCTGCCATGAAATCAAGCATATTAACAAGCTGTCGGACCACAGCAGTGTGAAGTGCTTGGACATTGTAGAACTACCAAACACGTTTGTAAGAGCGGACCTCTCCCTTGCTGCTATGGATCCTTTCATAGGCAGTACAGAGGAGCTGGAGTCAACTGAATGAGATGAGATTATATGTCATTGCAGAAGCAAATTGTAAAAGGATACAGCAAAGAAAATCAGAATATAATGAACTTAATAGAGCAAATGTGGGTTATACATACTCAAGTGACTATTCCATCCATATAAATTAATGAGTGGAAAAAGTATGCATTACAATAGTCATTCTCAACCCTTTTTCATATCAAGGACCCCTAATTTAGTTCACATTAGGGCCACGGACCCCTATTTGATGAGATGTTGTCTGACCCAAATATGATGTTTAGTGTTTGATACAATTTTGTTGAGAATTCCATGACTAGCTGTATTGTATGTAGAGAGAGAACAGTGAAACTATGATCACAATAGTCATTCTGCATTCTTGTCTCAACTTCTTGGAAATGAAATAATGGTGAAGTTTCCCACTAGTAATTTCCCCCCAGGAGCCGCCTCAAGGACCCCTAGTGGGATCACGTTGAGAACCAATGCATTACATCAGTGCAAAGTTGCTGTGCAAAAAAGGCAGCAATGTTAGGAGCAGAACTTAGTGGAACAAAAATAATGTGAATGAAATATGCGACAATTCTAAAAGAATATCACATTACAGCAATATACTGTATACAAAGTACAAAATATTAGTAACATCTTCCTAATATTCCGTAGCAGCCCCCTTTGCACAATCCACAACGTAGAAATCTTTCACTAACTCATATGCGTCTTTCTCTACATGTCCTCATTGTGATTCATTAATTAAATAAACAAGTGACAATAGCTTCTACCTGCTTTCACTGTGTCAGTATACTTTATATGATTAGGTATGCCTGTAAGAGGAATACGAGAATATGGGAAAAACAATATATGAAAATTACATTTACATTTAAATTACATTTACAATTCCATTTATTTCATTTGTGATGTGCAAAGCATGTGCTCATATTCAAATTAATGTGTCTAGACAGCCAGCATGGTTCTAGTTATAGACCTGTATCATAATTCATAAAAGACTGAACTTTAGAAATGTTTTTGAATATGCAAATAACATTTGCAGAACATGCAGATTTAGATATTTGCATTACTGTCTGTCCACCTTGTCAAAAACTCCAGATGGGGGAACCATAAGAACAGAAAAAAGTGCCAATGAGACCATGGTGCCATGAATATAAATTAGCCTGTGCAAGTCCAGAGGGATTCTGGAGGTTTCTGCAGCAAGTTTGCTGTGAGTACAGCTCATCTGATTCCAACTGGAAGGACATGAACCCAAAATGCTTTCCAGAGTAATGCTACACTTACATCAGGCTGCTTTCTTTGCATTTCGAAAACGTGCAACTGTCCAGGTGTGGCAGTGCAGGAAGGGAATTGGAAAGGCATTGAGGACTTGTTACCACTGGTGATAACTTTCTCATTCATTATTTCAGACTGTGCAGAGGTGCATTTTCTCTTCAATGTTCCTGACACACAAGTAACCAATTTAGAGAGTGAGCTTATACAAAAAATTACCTAACTAATGTCTAAAGTAACATCCTTGCATACCTTTCTTTATAGCATGGCCAAATGTCTAAACTGAGAGCTGACAAAAGTGGTTTTATTGGGAAATTATTTTCACAGGAACATAGTTAATTACCCAGCACAGGCTATTACCTAACAATCAACTTTGGATGTAGGGAATGCATTTTTTTGTATATATATTTTTTATCAATCATTACTATTATTCTAATGAGGGACTACTGGCTGGGGAAGTGTGAGTCTAACATTACTGAGCCAGCTGCCCATAGTGGATTCTGACAATAAGCTATAATTAGCTCAAACATAATATATTTCAGCATTATAGCCTGCACACCATAAAATTTAATTATAGTGGCATAATTTTTTGCATAATATATTTGTTTATCTTAAAGATAATGATGTTTTCTGTTGTAATAAATGTAATACTGATGCTCTTTATGAGGTTCTCTGGCTTACGGGCTATTCACTTTTGAAACTAGACTCTAGACCTTCAGATTTTGTCAGCCTTATTTTACAAATAAATCATGTTAAGTTTCCCCCTTTTCGGTATCCTCATTAAAGTCTAATGCAATGCCCTACTTTTAGCCTCTACACCTGCTGCACAATTTCCAGGGATGCGAAAAAGTGGGCGGCCTATCTCATTCTGGGGTTTGTCCCATTAGATGCCACCTGGCCACTGTGTAGAATAGAAAAGGACAGTGAGTCTCATGGCACCTGATCAGACCACCTCTCTCTGTTATAAATAGTGTCTGCAGTAACATTTTACAGCATGTGACAGAAGACCTTGCAAATACATGCAGGTCTGCACACCGGGCGCCACATTCAGCCAATAGGAGGAGAACGAGCCACATTTGCCTGAAGTGCCGACACAAAATCATGTTTACGCACACAAATTAAACAGTGACGGAACCCAAACGAGGAAGCAATTGTGTTGTATGTACGTACTGTACATGCAATTACATTTTTATGCACTCGATCAAGAAAATTGTGGCGGTGATAATTAGGTTTTGTTGGGACACTGTGGGGTTCTGTAGAAATCGTACCCCACTGAGATCATGGGAAACATTTATCAGCTGTTCCACACACACACACACACACCACAACAACCCACCTTCTCCTATTTGGAAGGCATGGGGTCAACTTACTAATAGTAACCCTGGGGAAGGGTTTCACAATACATTTATTTATTGATACAGTGACAAATAGGACTTGGCCTTATAGCCATACATTCAAAGCAGTGCAGACCCTACATTATCCAGCATAGAAAGAAGATATGATAGATAGATAGATAGTTGTTTGTGTAAGGTACATTCACCCATTCACACAGACATTCATACACTAATGGTGGCAAGCTGCCATGCGGGGTGCTGGTACAACCATTGGGAGAAATTTAGGGTTCAGTATTGAAGGACACTTCAACATGCAGACTGGAGGAGGCGGGGATTGAACCACCAACCTCTTTTATCCAAGGCGATTGGTGGATTACCTGATCTACCTCCTGAGCTACAGCCCCCCCATAAATCAAATTGCAAACTTACAAAAATATCATTACAGGGACCAATGTGTCTATTTCCAACCAAAAATACTTCACTGAACACTGAATGTGTGACACGTTTTATGTGCATGAGTATGTGTGAGTGATGGATGGGTGTAGGTAGGTATGTGGGTGAGGGTGTAATTATATTGTTTTAATTGGGTATTTCATAGTTTATTTTACTGCCTTTCCAGGGACTACAGACGCATCATCTCTCATTATTTTTCAGACTTGTTTTGTTGTGCACTGTCCCTGCATGTCTAAATACACCTAATACAATATACATACAGTACATACAGTACATGCGTACGTACGTACATACATACATACATTACATATTATGTACCTCTACACATAACGCTACATACATACATACTGTAACAGCACAGGCGAGGCTGGTTTCGAACCTGAGGTCTCCAACTTACAAGCCCAACACGTTAACCATCCGACCAAAAGGACAATTGCTTTAGCCAAGGACCAACGTGCTTCCTTTATCCATCCAGACCCAGGATCGCTACAATACATACATACTGTACATACATACATACATACACGTACGTACGTACGTACACACATACACGCACGCACTACACACACACACACACACACACACACACACACACACACACACACACACACACACACAATACATACATACATACATACATACATACATACATACATACATACATACATACATACATACATACATACAAAACTTGCATACATTGCATAATAAAATGGTGGTATTTACGACTTGCGCGCTGGGAAGCAGAAGTTTCCCGGGAGCATTTGAAGGCAGCAGCAGTTCGCCTGTGCTCAGTAATCTCTCCGCCCAATAGAGGGCGTCCCTGCGCCTTGAACAGAAAGTGGGGATGCCTCCTACCAGAACACACTCCCCGTTTCCCGTGAAGCTGTGAAAAGGGAAAAGCTTGCTTCTCCTTCTTCTGTTTTGTTGAACACTGTCAAAAAGCCCATGCACTGCGAGCTTTCTCTGCCACCACGCAGCGCACAGGACAGCAGGCTCAGGATGCTCTCCAACAAGCCTCACGTCGGAAACAAAGTGGCAGGCTATTTGCTTTTCCTCTCATTCTGTAAGTATACCGTACTCACTTACTTTCTAATCCTCATGTCAGCGGGCTAGGCTGGACAGCTATGGGGGATATATGACAGACATGCGGGGTAAGCTTGTTGACTTGCAGACGGTAAACTGAATTCACGCACAAAAGCTGAACCGGTGTTTGGAAAGCGACTGACGTTACTGCTGTTCAGACCGTGAAAAAACATAGAAGCAGCTTCGTGTATTTCCATAACTGTTTCAGAAGTGTGGAGCCATGATTCTTCTCAACTTCCCGAGGAGTTGAAAGGCGAATAATAACACCCCCCCCCCTACGTGGGTAGCCATGTGGGCTATGCAGAGTAGTGTCTGTAGCGGTAGCCTAAATGTTTGTACTGTACTTCCAGTTAAACACGGATTTAAATACACTTCATTTGCGATCTCCCCCCCTCCCCCCGACCTCTCACTCGAGAAAAGCGGCAGCAGCCTGACACATCGGCGTTTAGTGGGAGTCAAGCCTGCAGGATTTGACTGTGAAAGCTGTGCAAAATGCAAATTCTATTTACTTCTAGATTTTTCATCGTGCAAAGTGTAATTTTGTTGTTTTTTGTTTGTATGTTTATTTTATGGACATGCATTTACATTCAGTGGAGCTTGCTGCTCCAATTCGAGCAGGTAGTTTCGTATCTCAATTAAGTAGGCTGTGAGTCCATCACACTTAATTGCTACAGTGATTTAGGTTTCCTGAGTTTCACAAGACATACTAACGGATGTTGCAAAATCGGACCTCACAAGGTAGCAAGGACAGAAAACTAAACATCTCTATACAGAATATATTTAATGTTGTGTTGTGTTGTGTTGTGTTGTGTCGACTCGTGTGCATTGAGCTGGGTGACACAGTGTGACGGCTGCAGCTGTAGAGGGGATTGCAGTGAGTGACCAGCAATGCCATGGCCCACTGTACCATGAGAGTGTTATGAATAGAGGGGAGATGTGTGCCATGGCCCACTGTACCATGAGGGTGTTATGAATAGAGGGGAGATGTGTGCCACGGCCCACTGTACACCATGAGGGTGTTATGAATGGGGAGATGTGTGCCATGGCCCACTGTACCATGAGGGTGTTATGAATAGAGGGCAGATGTGTGCCATGGCCCACTGTACCATGAGGGTGTTATGAATAGAGGGGAGATGTGTGCCATGGCCCACTGTACACCATGAGGGTGTTATGAATGGGGAGATGTATCAAATAAATAGTGAGAGCTGGAGCGCCTGCCTTCCTGCGGCTGACATGCACAGAGTTTTGCAAACATTGTAGTAGCGCAAGAAAAGGGCACATCCAAATGGACAAACATCATTGGGGGACAATACAATGCTGTCCTGTAAAATACATAAAAAGACAGACAGTGCAGGTGACTACTACAGAATCTATCAAACTGAATCTATGGAAGATTAATTACGGATCCTATTGACTAGTAGCCTGTTATTTATTGTAATTTGTAAATTGCAGTTCACTTGGCATAATCAATTTTATAATTTGTTTAGCCTGCTCTTTACTGTATGTCACTCTCTGTCCTACCTTCCTCCTGGCATGTATCTGATCATGGTCCTGCCTGTCTCCTATTTATTTAGCTTCATTTACCTTAGCCACCATGAATATTCTGGGAAGGCAGCGGTGTTTGTTCCATATTGTCTCGGTGCTGCAGCTCTGACCCTTTCATCCTTACTGCTGGCTGGGGCTCAAAACATTGAAGGTCATTCTATTCTTGCACGCCTTTTATTTTCAGTCACTTCTGGATAACGGTGTCGCCTACATTCCTGAAATGCCTGAAAATGGTGTGCATTAAAAAAAATATTAAGTTCAGTAAACCAGCACAGCTATCCAAGGAAATATATTTAAAAATATATCTGCTGAGCTATAGCACATGTTGATTGTCTGCTGAATTGCACTGACTAACCCATATATTTCAGTTGTGAGTCATAATATGAAACCCAGTCTCTTCATTTTACACATTTGAATGACACTTTCTAAATAAAGCACCAAAGACAAGTGAAGAAGTGTATATTGCCTTGCCCTGTGAAGAGATGCTACCGTATGCGCTGTAATGGGCCATGTTATTATAGTAGTTAATGTCACCTGAAGGGCACATCACCAAAGTGACATATCACACAATGTCTGGCTCAGCACACTGTAAAGTGATCAGAATTAATGCTGAGAGTCTTGGAAAGAGACTGGCAATATATATGTAATCTAATCAGATATAATCTAATCGGAGGAAAAGCAAGACAAATGAATAAATTATTCATGCTGTCTAATGTCACCGTGTTTGTTTACTTGTCGTATTATTATTTTTGGTTAGTTCAGTCAGTGGCCAAATTGTAGCCGTATCTATCTAGTACCACTGGAGTGTAAATGTATTATGCAACATCATAGGAAGTTTCTAAGCCTAAGCATGAAATAAACATGCATTTGTTCAGTTCAGTTCAGGTGAGAAAAGGAGTCTGCACTCTCCAACACAGCCAGATCCTGGGGGTCAACTTCAATGCCAACCCTACTCTTCCTCTCAAACCATTGGCAAGTTACTTTAGCCATAAAATATATGAGCATTTCAGCTCAATTATAGCTAGGTCGCTTCTTTCTTTTTTTTTACGCACGCACGCACGCACGCTCACTCACTCACTCACTCACTCACTCACTCACTCACTCACTCACTCACTCACACACACACACACACACACACACACACACACACACACACACACACACACACATTATGGAAAAACTACTGTGCCGATTTTCATGAAACTTGGTGGGAGGATGTAGCAGGGGCCAAGGAAGAACCCCTTAGATCCGGGGCGTGGCAAGGAAGGGGGTAGGGCTAGGGAAAAGGGCCCATAACTAGGGATAGGAATGTCTACTGTCCTCTAGAGAGAGAGTGGTGTCAGCGGAGGACCAAAATGCGTGACTCATTAGCCAATGAACAGCCAGGAAAGGGTCTCGCGCTGCTTTTGAACAATAAATACTTAAACAATAAAAATAAACAATAACAGAGCAGAACTTCCTCAGCTCCGTTGTGACGCGTTGTGACATAAAACGCGTCAGAACGGCACGCTTTGCCAGAGGAGGAAATGGGAGATCTCTGTGAGGTAAACACAGAGAGGTAAACACCGGGCATGTGGTTATATTACCGAGATTATTAATGATACAAAGTGGGCTGATTTAGGGCTGCTCGATAAATCGATTTTGAATCGTAATCAAATTAATTAGTTAGGACGATGTTAAAAAAATGAAACTCGTAAAATCGATTTTTTTTTTAACTAGGTACGGTAATTACGTTACGGCGGGGCGGCTCTCTCATGTACGCATGCTGCTACTCGTCCCTTCTCGCTGCTGTAAAGTCTCTCTGGAGGCTGTGACTACTGCTGGCTACAAAAGACCGCAGCAATGAACTTATTTCAACACCTCCCAAAAGCACAGTGTGTGAGCACTGAGCAGCGTGTTGCACTGCGGGCTGTGCAAGAGAACGATTACCACAACACACACGTGCGCGCACACGAACAAAGACGTTATCACTGGACACTGAAATGTTGCCTTTAGTTCACATAAAAACACGTGAGGCCACTGAGTAACGTTACCAGGACTCACCTCCAAAAGCGCAAATCCACCAGTGTCAAGTGACTGCAGGTTAGCAAGCAACAGCCAGGAAGTTAGGCATAGCAAGTTAGGCTAAAAAAGAGCTCTGCAAGGCAACAAATGTTTAGACAAGTATAATAGTATAAGAAAATCGAAAATCGAGTTTTGAGAGAAAAAATCGTCAATTTAATTTTTAGGCAAAATCGAACAGCCCTAGGTTGATTACCGGCAAAGCCATCCTCCCCAGGAGTAACCTTTGACTTGTGTTGTGAGCACCGTTTCTCTTTGCCAAAGCAGTTGATCTGTTCAGCATACTCTGATTTTCAAGACTTTCCCCCTTGCAACGTTATGTTGCATTTTTTGTGATCGATGACTATTTAGCATCTTTCAAACCCTTTTAGTTGCCTCATGTTGCTTTAAAAACTAACTTATCCTATAATAAGAATGCGGAGTGTCTGTGTCTGAGTGTGCGTGAGTGTGTGAGCAGATTTGTGTTCAGCCCAGCTATGCCATTTTACATGCGATCGGGCTGAATCTTTCAGGAAGTGTAAAGAGCACCCCTGCGGGTGACGTAAGGGAGCCAGATTTTTTAATTAGTTAATTGGGGCCAATGATGTGATGTCACTCGAGCAATGATGACATCATCTGGTGACATCTTCACTTCACGTTGTTGCTGTGCTGTACAAAACCTTATTAAATGCATAAAGGACATTCGTGAGTGCTGGCTATTGCTGTTTTTTGACATCTTCACTGATGACATCACTCACTGATGACCTCATCATTGAGTGCTCGAGTGACAGCACTGGTGACATCACCAATTATATACATATTGTGATATCATAAGTGCTTGAGTTCAAGGGAGAGGGTTAGGGACAGAATGTAGGGCAACAGTGGATGGATGAATCCAGAAGGAGGTGGCAATGCAACTTAAAGGATGCAAACTGCCATAAAACACCACAGAATTTATGATGAATTTGAGTGTGGTCTGGAGGCTTTGGAGACCACTGTGTTCCAGACAGGGCTTAACTCCCAGAGGGGTCTAACTCCCAGGGCGGATCTAACTCCCAGGCGGAACCTTAAAGACCACATGAAACAGGTCTCGGAGAGGGTCGGTGACGTATCCGACTGAAAACAAATATTGCCTGAGATGAAAGAGGGTTGAGAGGCGGGCCATAGCCTGTCGATGATTTGATTTGACAATTCTTGGGTCTGGAGTTGGTGTTGGCCAATCCTGGCACTTGTTCTGCCCTCAAATCCAGTGGGATTCAGCATGTTCGTTCTACCACTACGCAAGTGGGATCCGCAGAGAACCGAGGAACTGGCTGCCTTCGCGCGTACTGCTGTTTCAAAGCCGCAGCAAGAGTGCTGCCTGCCGACTTGAAATGTCCGAGGGGCCGGCCGGGGTAAGACCCACGGATGTTAACGTTATTCAGGGAATGTGAGTTAACGAGCCAGTTGCATGTCTTGTTAAAGTCATTTTTTATGTTTCCTTTTTTCATCCGTGCTCTGTAGACCCATTAACTCATTGAATGCCAATGACGACAGCTGTCGTCAATTCAAATACTGACGTAGAGTGCCAATGACGACGGTTGTCGTCAATTGCGTTTTTTGACGGTGGGACGTGGATCAATGCCTGATACATCTCTGGTACAACTATTGTAGCTATTGGAGGTCTATAACCTATTTTACAGAACCCTTAGGTGGCGACAGTGCTCTCCACATAACAGAAAGGCAAGGAAAAAACAAAGAAGAAGTCGTTATGGAAACGGAAATCGCATCGCATCCGTATGCATCGATATGCTGAAGCACGTTACTGCAGCTGTGCCTGCAGCAGCCAATCTGCTCCCACAATTGAGCCGCTCTGTGTCGGTTGCGACAGCACATCCGCACATCCACACCGTGGAGTTATTATTCTCAACTGGAAGCATCGTTGCCGGTGACAAACACACGCGGAACGCTGTAAAAAAGCTGCACCCTTCACTGTGCGCACAGCAAACTCAGCAGAGAGCCACCACAGACAGGAGGAGGAGTGTGCAGTTGAGGCGAGGCGGGGCGGGGCGGGGCGGGGCGGGGGGGGGGGGGGGGGGGGGGCACGCAGAGCAGCACGCAACACCCAGACAGACCCAGGCAGCAGGACAGGATTGACAAACGCAAGCCAGAATATCCGATGCCCACCAGCAGCAAATCAAGACCAGCAAGAAGCTGCAACCAGCAGCGCACGCAGGGGCCAGCGCTGCTGGTTGTAGCTAAAAATATTATTCTGCCAAACAAAATTCCCTGGCCTAAACTGTTTTATTGAAGGAAATTATTTTTGAGGTGTGACTACATTAGAAAAGATTAGCTTCAGAGTCAGTCTTGAAATGTTTAATTTCACAAAAGGCCAATTATCTCAGCTTCTAGAAAAAAATTGCTGTTTTTGGATGAATCAAGCTATCTTCTCCGGCTCATAACTAAAGAACGGAAAATGGGATCAATAAACTTTTTTTTGCAGATGATAGAATAGAGTCTCATCGTTCTTTGTGCGTGTTCAGTGTTTACATAGTAATATCACACAATATTCTGTGGGCCTCGAGAAATCACTGAAAACGCTCTGAAACTCTGGCACTGGGAGCGTCCGTTCTCCAAAAGTGGCTGGCACTCAATGAGTTAAAGACGGTTTAAATCCTGGATTTGAGTAACAAGTAAATCAGACTGCAGCCATCTGTCGAATGAGCAGATAATTATTTTTTACTCAATCACTCATCCATGCATGAATCTTAAATTATTGTTTTTACATGATTGACAATGACATATGTGTTATATACAGTATAATAGAGTTCCTTTGACAAAAAAAAATCCTAAATAAGAGTTCTTTGGAATTATTTTGTAAAGCATAGTACCTGCAATTATATGTGTATATTTTCTCTGCCTCTTTAAATTTTGCTGATATACAATCAGGACAACCTGATCCCCTCACATTGTTTTGACACGTTTCATTGGACTGATACTTTTGTTACAATGGCCAAGTAAAATGAGTAGCGTGTCAAAAAGATTTCAACCAAACAAGTTTTCTGAGCTTTCATCATGTAGATTAAGTACAAAAAGTTCATTATGCAGGTTGAGCATGGTGGTTCTCCCATCAGCACTCGTGACATCATGTAGTAGGGTGAACCCCCACTCCCCCATTCCATACTGTATGTCTCTGTCTCTTCCTCTCCATGGTGCGCCATGGAAAAAGATTGGAAGTTTGCGGCAGATGTAGCGGAACGTATTGTGAACTTGGATGTATTCCTGTAGGAAGCTTTGTTTCAAGCCAAATGTTGCATTTTTAATCCTGACAGGAACTGGGATGACAGATGAGAATGCATCAGTCTACACATTCTGTACGCGTCCGTCTGTGTGCTGAACCCGAGATTTGGTTGGATCAGATGTTGACAAGAATTGACATATTGACATATTCCTGAAGTAGACATTGCAGTTTGGATTCACTCACTTTTGAACACAGTTTTCTCAGCTTGAGTAATGGGTTTAGATGGCTGCTCAGTCCGCGTTGATGAAACATGAGGCAGTGAAATGGTTAAAGTTATATTTCCCATATTGCATTGAAATACTTGCTGCTTTGATCACAAAGCACAGGCTTATTTCTTTAAAAACCATATGTCCTGTGAGAGACAGTGCACTTACATGATGGTGCTGGTTTTACACTAATGGGATGCTTGATTAGAAACAAATGAATAGGGCTTCTCTGTATGATTATATGATTAGGATTTTAATTGGGCAGTCTTCTGCTCCTCTAAAAGCAACTCAGAGATTCATGAGGGTGTTTCGATCTCAGACATCGAAACATCAGTCTTCCTTTTGAAAGGAGCGTGGAAAAAAACCAGTAGCGCTACAGCTGGGATTGTAATTTTGGACTATGTGATAAACACTGGCATGCATCCCTGTTGTTTTTCCTGGTGCTTTCATTACTAAAATAATTAGGTTCATCACATTGTTCAAGTTTGATCTGATATGGTGTTACTCCAGGCTGTACACAAGTGTTTTGAAGTGACCTCTTTTGAATAATTTAAGAGGTGGTTTTCTGTGCAAGCAACAGGTAGTATTTATTTCTGACCAATTTTCTGCAGATTGGGTCATGAAAGGGGAGTCATTCCTATGTTCCCAGGGTCCTATGTCCTACAGATTTATTTGGCACATAATGGGAAGATGACAAAGCGTCCTATGTTGCCAGGGTCCTATGTTCCCAACTTCCCATGTTCTCAGGGCCCTATTTACTGTATGTTCCCCAGCTCTATATAGCACATAATGTTCCCCAGCTCTGTATTCGCTTAATATGACATGAGCTAGGGCTGGTTTAAAAAAAATCTATATATCAATATTGAATTGATATTCATTTGAAGGAACTGATATCGATTCATAAATCCCAATATTGATCTTTTAATACACACGATTTCAGACGGAAGCCCGTCTTTATTGTCACACGAACACACTACAACACATGCATGCGGCCACTACACACACTCATGCTGACGGTGGCCGGTGAAATATGTCCTCTGCATTTGACCCATCCAGGCTTGTCCTTTCCTCCAGGGGGCAGGCCAGGAGCAGTGGTCGCTATTTCTTTCCAGCGCCCGGGGACCTTCATTGGACCATCATTGGACCAACTTCAGATGTTGTTGTCACTGGTCGGATGATGATCTTCTGCATGTTTTTAGTGGGGGGTTATGTACGGAGGAACCCCCTGAGGGGTACGGAGAGAACATGCAAACTCCACACAGAAAGGCCCTTTCGACGAGATAGCCCACCTGGGCAGTAGGCACTGAAGATATGGGGGGGTCACAACTCCAGTGCCCACAACGTCCCAGGTGAGAATCGAACCCAGGACCTTCGAGCTGTGAGGCGACAGCGCTTACCACTGCCCCACCGTACCCACAACCTACAATGCCTTTTCCTGTGGATGCTTGAAGCTTTAATCCCGTTAGACTTGCATGGTTTGGTTCTTAGCGCAACGAGATCTCGTAAACATCTGTAAACGTTATTGTATAAGGTTCCTTACAATTACAACATTAGTTCTCTGAGACTCTCGTCCATTATAATCCAAGCAAAATTGGTATTGTAACTGAATATTAAATCGGAAATCGAATCGGGACCTTGTGTATCAGAATCGTGGGCATCAGTGGTGATACCCAGTCCTAACATGGGCTGTTGTGGGAACTCATCAAAAGGGTTATTTTTTGTTCCCCATCCCCAGCACTGCTGTCACGGCTCTCAATATACATCCCCAGCACTGCTGTATGGCTCTCAATATACATCCCCAGCACTGCTGTATGGCTCTCAATATACATCCCCAGCACTGCTGTATGGCTCTCAATATACAGTACATCCCCAGCACTGCTGTATGGCTCTCAATATACAGTACATCCCCAGCACTGCTGTATGGCTCTCAATATACATCCCCAGCACTGCTGTATGGCTCTCAATATACATCCCCAGCACTGCTGTATGGCTCTCAATATACATCCCCAGCACTGCTGTATGGCTCTCAATATACATCCCCAGCACTGCTGTATGGCTCTCAATATACATCCCCAGCACTGCTGTATGGCTCTCAATATACATCCCCAGCACCGCTGTATGGCTCTCAATATGCAGTAATAGGCCTTGATGGAACTTATCAAATGTTTGGAGTCATGGAATCACCAAAGGTCATAGTTTAATGCTTCCTTAGGTGAAAACTAGCCAGACGTTGGACCCTGGGAACACAGGACTTTGGGAAGCTAGGACCCTGGGAACCTAGGACCCAGTGAACATCCCATGAAAGGATACTTATGGAGAGTATATTATTTATGTTATCAAAGATGCCGATTTGTATTAGACTTTTTACCACAATACTGTGTGTGTATCTTTAGACCTTATAGTCGATATTCAACCATAGGAGCAACTTCTATCAGTGGTGGACTATTCCGAGAAGGCTTATCTTCTGCTTTTTAGATTTTCTGTCTTTAATCAACACTCTTGGTCGCGCTGTGATGGCTACTTCAGAGACAGAAAATAAATGTGACTACTCAGCCCTATCTTCTAATTCTTCTAATTAAAGTCTGATTTAAAGCTGACTGAAGTTGGAGTGCAGGCTGTTGCCAGATTTGATATAGACTGCTGTGTAAATTCATTGCTGGTGTTTTGATGTATTGATTTGAAATCTTGGGAATCCTCTCGCTACGGTTTTCTTGTCTTGGAATCGATGGCAATATAATTGGATAGAAGCTCTTTGGGCTCTAATTACAAACTTGGATAGATGAATGTTGTAGGCTACAGCTCAGGATCCAGCATAGACTGGTGTAGGCTACAGCTCAGGATCCAGCATAGACTGGTGTAGGCTACAGCTCAGGATCCAGCATACACTGGTGTAGGCTACAGCTCAGGATCCAGCATAGACTGGTGTAGGCTACAGCTCAGGATCCAGCATAGACTAACCATGAAGAATTAGGCTGCGAGGTATCTTTTTAAATGCTTCCCAAGTCCCAACTAACCTTTTTCCAAAGTTGCTTTTTGAGCTTCGCCTTTTAATGGTAGCTTTTATTTAGAGGAGTGAACTAGCCCCATGGCAGAAGGAAATGGTCTGTGGTTTGCTTTAAAAGTAAGGGTGTTAAGGTCCTTACACATCGGGAGCGTTTTTTTCATGCGATTAATTTGCACGTCAATAATATTTTCCGAACCTATATCAGTCAATGCAACCGTGCATACCAACGGCGAAGTTTCACCCAGCGTTATTGCGGTGTTTATTTTTTCGAACCACGGTCGATTTTTCAGAAATTCGCTTCCGACGTGTACACATCTGTGGCTGTGATTGACAGGTGGGTCAAAACTCGCATCGCAATTTCGTGCCGTATATTCGCATCGCTCTTGATGTGTAAGGACCTTAAGGGTACACAAAAATCACAGTTCGGTACATGTACGTACCTCAGTTTTTTAAAGTCAAGGTTCGTTCGGTTCATTTTCGGTACAGTAAGGGGGAAAATGACAAAATATTAAAATTGCTTGTTTATTATGAACTTATATAAACATCAACAGTTTATACATTTTTATGAACACTTTTATGTAGTGATCACTGGTGGTTAAGATGGGGTGGCAGTCAGTCTCAGTCTGACAAAATATAATTGTTAGAGTACAGCCAGCAAAACCCAATGGAACTGATACGGGTACCAACCAACCCCTTAATATGCCCCAGGTGGGAACTCGGATTTATTTAAATTTGAAATGTTTTCAAAATTCTGTACAGCTGCACCGTTTAGTACAGTTTCGGTACGGTATGAATACACGTACCTTTACACACCTATTTAAAAGGTTTTGTTGCCGTTTGTATCAGTGCCTAAAATCAAATGATTTTTCTCCTTCCCTTCTTTCAGTTCACATCAACCTTGCCACTGGCAGCTCAGGAAAAGGCTCACAGGTAAGGAGGATTGCCTTGGACATTTAGTGATTATTTATTTATCTATTTGTTTGTTAATGTTTATTTATTTATTTATCTGTATCCTTTTCCTGTATGCAAATTGGGCTGAAACTTTGTTTGGTGCTTTCTAATTACTATGCTTTTCATTTCCTGGTGGTTTCCTTCCCTCTGTTACCTCTGTCCTTACCTCGCCTTTATTACCTGAGCAACCTCAGGCCTTTTTCTTTTCTCTTTTTTTACAGATTGATCAATGGCCTTTAGATCAAAAGTTTCATTTGCATCGTGATACAAATCCATACCTTCCTTCTTCTCCCTCAAGGGTCAGATGATTTTCTTGCTGTTGCATTTCTAAGTCTGCAGTTGCTCAATAAGTAATTAACATAGTTCAGTTGCTCTACTTGTTATTGGCGTGAGAACATTTTGACAGTAAGGCTCTGGGCAGAGGTGCTTAGCATCACAGAAATGGGAAATTACCGTTTCCCATTCCTGTACCCCTTACCTTTGTCACTTTTTCATCTAGCTCATTGTAAAATGATGTTAGGCAGAAATTGTCATCGATGAAAAACTGCGGTGCAATCTGAAGGAAAGAAAAAAGAAAGACCCTCAGAGAGCGGCTTCTCTCTTTCGCATTGCATTTATTCAAAGTGCACGCCAAGATATCCATCACTAATTTGAACTTCAAAGGTTTTAAACTTTGCTTATCTGCTTCTTCCTGGAGTCATTTTTCTTACTACATCATTATTGTCATCTTAAAAAGACGTGCATGCTCCGTTAAAGTACATTCTCTTAAAGGGGTCCCCCCCCTCCATAAAAAGGAAGATTAGGGACAGCTGTGCCAAAGTAATGAATATCAATCAATTCACATCCATTCAGGAGCAGGGAAAGCGTTTAGGGAATGTAAATGAAAAATGGAAGAAGAACAGCGTTTCTGAAAGGACAGAAACACAATCAAGAACAAAAAGCCTACAAAAATACGTCAACCCCGTGGTACTCTATAGCCACTCCGAGTGCCGGAGCGCACACTGGACTGTACATCCGCGCTCTCGTTTCAGTGTAGAGCATCAGATTGGATTTGAATCAGTCCAGACCAGTGGGTAAAATTTGACAAGCAAGCTTTATTCACAAATGGCATGGCAACTAATTTTTGGCATAATGACTCCATGGTAAGATGCCCCTCTTCTTGTGGTGAGAGAGGAGGGCATCTGCTCAGTCTAGGATAGAGAATCCTCCCGCCTGTAGGGAATGAATTCTTCAGGAGTCAAGACGTTGGTGGTGGACTGGGGAGGTGGTTGGGGCGAAACACAGCTTCAGAGGATACGATCAGCCCAGGTACAGCAACCACTGAGGTGAACGATCAGGGAGGGAGGATGATGACATGCTGACCATGGCTATATGTACTGCCACGTCATAGACCTCAGCAGCAACGTCATAACAGACGTCATATTGACAGGGCTGATTGGCTATTGAAGATGGGGTGATGAGTCAGGAGACACACGTCATAACGGACGTCACACTTGACTTATGCTGAGAGCTGATGACTATTGTGATATGAGGTAACATGGCTGGTCCTCATCTTGAAACTAGGTCGAGACCAACATTTACGAACGCACCCAAAATCAATAAATATCCCAGGCAGTCGGCAGAAAAATAGGGCACGAAGACATCCCGCTGACTTAACCTTGGAGCAAACTGCATGGGCCATAGATTGGTCAGCAGGTCAGTTGGTCAGTTTGGTGCAGTCAGAAGCGGTACAGTTAGCATAGATAATCTTGCACTACAAAAGAGAAGATGTTTCAAACACCAAGGCCCGTCATTATTTGAATTTGGACAAAGCTGCATGGACGTCTATAGTGGGACATCAGCAATACTGATCTAAGAATGCAAGCAAGCAACTGCCAATGAGTTGAGTCCACAAAAAAGCACGGCACATTGAGGTGGCAAGCAAAAAAAGGGGGGTGGGGGCAAAGATTATGGTATTTTCTTAGGGAACCGTGGCAGTTCAAAACATCTCTACTAGCCTACATTGCCTACTTTTATGAAATTCCTCTGGTATTCCTGTTTATGCAAGAACCAAGGGAGCAAGACATACATATATTAACTATGCACTATGCATGTGAAGGGAGGAAGTTGCACACTCATAGCCATGTTCCAACAAATATATTTGAATAATTTACCAACTTTTCGACATGAGTCTTCTTCAGGGTATTGAACGCAGTATGCAATTTTTTTTAAAATATATATTTCATCATACAGTTATCCCTGAATATTGTGGTTCATTCATTATTGGCTATCTAGTTCTTGGTGTCAGGTGATCCAAGTTGTGTCATGTCATTTCCCCAATCATTGCCTCATCACTCCCTTCCCAAGGAGAGACAAGAAATTATTAAAAGAACATGTATTCATCATTTACCACTGTTCTCATTCTTGGGCAGGATTCCAAAAGACGTAGCTCAGCTTTGATCAATATTTGCTGCAAAAAGCTTGAGGGTAGCCTATGGCAGCTGCATCAGTAGACATCACACTGTATTTTTCAAGTTTTCTTTGAACACAGACCATGACTTCCATGCCTCCCCCCCTCCACTATATCCTCTCCTTTGAAGACAGCCCCGGAGCCTCTGATGACTGGCATCAATTTTAAGTCCGAATGACGCAGAGAAGTTGGCACAGGCAGGCACAGGTGCCGAGACCATCTTCTGCTGCAGGGCTTATAATAAGCAGCCTAAACGGCTAGTGTGCGCCTCCAACACTGCTAATGTAAAGCACAGGGGCCCTGATCCTCTGCACTCAGGATTCACAGCAGTGTGAGTGGATGCAAGAGCACTAACACACACACACTGTGAGAAATTATTGACCAACTCCCTGCAGAGCGTCCTGCAAAACCCATGAATAAACTTCAACTTGTTAATGTTCCTGTCACTCCGCCGCACCACCAGGGCCTTGTCTCGGTCCACAGGGACACACTCAGAAGAAATGGCAGGGCCCCGAGTACAACGCTTTTTTACACCAAAAGAGTGAACACGTGCTCCGCTTCGCTTTCAGGCGACGTTCCCAAAAGGCAGAGAAAAGGCAACACGGTTTAACAAGATTTACTCCATGTGCAAGAAGAACACAGGCAGCCACAAGATCCAAGTGGAGTAGAAGCAATTGAAAGTGCTGTTCCAGGATCCGCTCTGTGATTCATTGAATTATTCCAAGTGTTTCTCAGAGGCTAAATGGTGGCTCCATAAAATTATATAATAATCCAAACATTTTCTCGGCTTTGTCTTCCGGCTGTGTTCCCAGAATAAGAGGATAAAACGAGATTTGCTCCAGACAAGAGGAACACAATCAGACTTATTTCAAGGTTATTTCAAATGGTGTCCTCGTAAACGTGTCAAGCAGACAAGAGACCTCTTCTTCTGCCTGTTCTTATCTGCTGCCGTGACCTAATTGTAAATCTGCCAAAATTATTGACAGCCGCAGTGTCCCACTTAAAGCCTTGATCAATTCCACCACCCTTTCAGAGGGTAGCAATTGTTCTTTGTCTTTTTTACTTCAGCTTCCTGTAGATAACAATCTCAGAGTGCCATTTGTATGCTTTTTTCTTCTTTTTTTGCTTTCTGCCTAAAGGTCCTTACACATCGGGAGCGTTTTTTCCGAACCTATATCAGTCAATGCAACCGTGCATACCAATGGCGAAGTTTCGCTGAGCGTTATTGCGGTGGGTCAAAACTTGCATCGCAATTTCGTGCCGTATATTCGCATTGCTCTTGATGTGTAAGGACCTTAAGTCACATCAAAACAGATTTATTTCCCCATGCATCCCCTCAGCTTGTAAAGCTGCTGTTTCAGATGGGTTAGGACAATCACACTCAAAAGGAGATGACTGGGTCTGATGTTTTATCCCTTTTAACTTTGAGTGTTTATAGAGCTGAACAGTCACGTGACGTCTCCTGCCCGGAAGAGAGTTCCCCATTCATTCTCTCCATAGACATTTCAAAAAATCTTTATATAACAAGTTTTATGGCTGGAACCAAGCCAACCAGTGACCTACTGAATCATGAGTGACCATAAACATTTCACTTGGACCAAAAACAAAAAATAAAGACAGGGAAAATAATCGAAAAAAATTCAAAAAAAATTCTTTATTTTTTTCATTTTTCTTTTTTGTAGGCAAACGCTGCTTTGTTTCATGGAGCAGGTCTCATGTAGGCGCAGAACGTATGTGCTAGTTGCCCATTGGCTGTCATGTGTTCAAATGCAACTATTTGGCCCCAACACAGGAGACGTGAGGTGGCGCATCGGTCGGGCCAGAGTCCTGCACGGGTCCAATTTTGCAAACCCGTGCCCGCCCGGCCAGACCCGTCAATATAAGACCCGTGATTATCTCAAAATCAAAACCAGCCCAGCCCAGACCCATTAATAAAAGACCCGTGCCCCGACCCGTTACCCGTGGTTAATCACACAGGCTACAAACACAGTCGCTCACTTTGAGCCAAACCAAACTGCCCCCGTTTCACACAGGAGGCGAATAGCAGTCTTTCTGGCTGAGAGACTAATCGCCTGTAACATTAGCATTCGCAGCTGCTAACGTTAGCTCAGTCACAAGCTGGTCAGCACTTCTATGAGACAATACAGTGTTGTGCAACAAGAAGACTTACCAAATATTTCCCATACATGTCTGGTATAATCCACACTGCCTTTATGATCGCTGTTCCGCTGACAGAAATGCACTTTTACAACGTCCAACTAACTTTAACTTCGACAGCAGGACTTGCACTTTCCTCATTGTCATTATGGAAACGACAGCGTCTCTAGTCTAACACGTTGTTTTGAATGTTTATGTTGTGCAGTCCGTAGCATCAAACAATGCAGTATGCAGCATACTTGAACATGTCGGTTATGTAGAGAAACAAAGCGTAAAACTGTTTGACAGGGGGAAAGTAGCCTACTGCAAATCTCTCCTCTTGCCTCTGTCTGCCTAGTTACCGGACTGACTTCCGCCAACAACACACACTTCCCACCTCATGCACGATATTACCATAAGTGACTGTGAATTCAGTCTGAGCCCAACACAAAAACATACATGACTACGTTGTTCTCAAGCACTGCCCGCCCGCGTTTAGTTAATTTTTACCCGTGGCCGTTCCCGTGAATTTATAGATGTATATTTTTTTACCCGTTACACAAGCTTTTTGCGGGTAACCCGCAGGTACCCGACCCGTTGCAAGACTCTGGGTCGGGCTCAGTTCTCCTGGTGCGTCTTCTTCTGATGTTTAATGGCGGTTGGCAAACAGCATTTTGTGCATTACCGCCACCTTCTGGATATTAGCAGTCACAAAATATTCTCTTCAGTGTGAAAAACAAAATGACGTCCACCCAAAATACTCCAAATCATAATAGTGTCCATTCTGTCACCCAGACTCACTTGTCTGGGTTTTATCAAATGCTTCCCTCAGTATATTGTCTAGATCAGGGGTGCCCAATACGTCGATCGCGATCGACCGGTCGATCGCGAAGGTAGTGTGGTAGATCGCATGGCATTGATGGCATTTTTTTTTACATAGTGCCGTAGTAAGGATGGATGATAGGCTAATAGGCCCATTTTCCACTTGATTGACGTACAGGTAGCCAGTCAGATCTCATCTATACTGCGCATGCAAAAGTTAGCAGCCTATCATCCATCCTCACTATGGCATTTGCCACTTGATTGACGTACAGGTGCGCCAGTCAGATCTCGCTGTGGCAGCCAAGTTTGTATATATATATAAACAAATATGTTTGGTAGATCACTTTGACTTGGTCATTTTAAAAGTAGCTCCCAAGCTGAAAAAGTGTGGGCACCCCTGGTCTAGATCTTTCCCAGTTACATCCACCACGTCTAAAAACCTCCTGGCAGCGTCCAGCACCATCTCGATTCTCTCTGTCTTCCCCGTCACATCAACAGCACAGTTGATCACCATGGCAATGAAAGCCAAAAATCTCCTCTTTTCTACACAGATAACGTCAGCTCGATCCGTTTCCTCTTTTTTCTCCGGTTCCTTCTGTACAACCATCCTATTCCTTTCTTCATTTCTCTCCCACCCCCATCTCTTAGCAGCTTCCACATATGACATTCCCCTAGTTTCTCTTATCCTATTCACTTCCTTTTCTTTCTTTCTCCTTGGACACTGCACAGACCCTGTATAGTGATTTCCCTCACAATGTAAGCACTTAGCTTGTTCTTTCTCAGTGCACCTCTCTTCACTGCATTCCTCATTTCCACACCTGCCACACTTTCTCTCTTTATTACATACAGCAGCCACATGCCCGTATACTTGACAACAGTAACATATCAAGGGAGCTCTTTCAAATGGTCACACACACACATAATCACAGTACACTCTCTCTGGCAATTCACCATCAAATGTCAAGCACACAGATTCACTATCCTCCTTTTTCCCTTCATGAAATCTCATCAATCTCCTTCCATCTTGTACACCTTCAACCTGCAAAAAAACTTGAAAGTCCACTGACACTGGCACACCGCTTACCACACCTTTCTTCCATGTTTTGGCCCCGAGCGGGAAGCACTCCACACGCACACTTGTCAATTTGACTCTCGCCAAACGAATGGGTTTTCAGGGCTTCCTCCCTCTGCTTTTCTGACACACATTCAACTATAATCATACCACTCCTAGTTATCCTTATCGATCACACATCACCAACTCTTCTTCCAATATACCTGCCTACTGCATGTGGATCTTTAAAAACACCGTCCACCTTTTCCATAGCCACTATTCCAACAATGAAGGACTCCTTTTTCTTCACCCCACCTTCCTCGTCTGAATCACTTAATTCATGATCCTTCTTCCTTTTCTTCCTCTCAATTCCTTTCAAATCCTCCTCAACTTTGACCTTCGCACATCACTTCTGATTCACCCTCGGGACACCATTTCCTCTGCGCCAACCACTCCTTCATTTGCACAACAAACTTTATTCTTCTTCTTTTTCTTCGCCATCCTATCCTAAACCCAATGTTTTAAATACAAAATTCTAGAGTTCTCTTTCTGCGTTCAAACAATCCGCCTTCCGCACTCGTGTCTTGGGACCCACTTCCCACAATGCACTGCTCCAAACTCCCACCTCGCTTGCTATCCTTCCTGGTGCGTCTGCTGTGGCTTAACACGACTGTTATATGGCAGGCTTCCGGAAAGCTAGCCAATCAGAACAGTGTGGGCTCATCAGAAGGGGGACGCTTAAAGAGACATGAGCTAAAACAGCTGGTTTTACTTTAAACACAACAAATCAAGCATTCACATAATCTGAAGTTAAACTATTCCACCTTTCGTCCGCTATACCGACTTGTCTATATGTCACACATTTTCCACCCGTAGTTCAAAAATTCTGAAAATCCGGTAACCTTGAATAATCCCTGCCGTCACGGAACAGAAAGCTAATGTGACATGATGGGTCACTCCGTACCCTCTGGGAGTGACGGAGGCAAGGCAGGAAGCCAGCCTTGCCTTTCATGTGAAGGGCTGCCAAATCAAAGGCAGGGTATCAAAGGCTTGTCTTACCTGTCCTTGATTACATGACAACAATTATAAAGTCGCTTCAGCATTGGTCTTGACGAGTTTACAAATGTTCCCCTCTGCAGTCAGGCGGGCCTTTTTTCTGCTGCGGCGCTGCCGTTTCCTTCTCTAAGGTTACACGAGAGCACTGGCAGATTTATTGGCAGACCCAATCTCTCTGTCTGTCTGCATCAGTATAGTGGAGCATCACTCGTGCTCAGATCAAAACCACTCAAGGGATGGTGAGACTAACCCTTTCAGATGCCCAGTGTGGAATCGTTGCAATTCCTTTTTGAACACCCACCCGTGGGTTTCTGGACCCCACTGAAAATGGCAGACGACCTGCTGTCAAATGGGATTAAGGCAAGCCCTACCTGGGTGCAGCAGAAGAAGCATATAAAGACCAGAGAGAACAATTCATCTCTCAGTAATGGCGGAAATGATGCTGGCCCTGATCTGAGTGCTGTCAGCCACTGACCATAAAATCATTTACAGGGGGAAGATTTGTAGCCCACCATCATGTCACCCAACTGTGGAGGTTTTCCAAAGTGCTACCCAGGAATATGAATTGAAAACTCTTTTGTTAAAGGTACAATCCACGAATAACGAGGACAATGTGATGTCACACCAAGATATTTCCGGCAGAGCTACATTGGAGTTTGATAGCAGAGATTTTTTCAGCTATTCTAAAACATCAGTAGGAAAAGGTTTTGGTGTCAGCCCCTCTGGACTCACTATTTTGACGTTCAGTCATACAGGGTGAAATCCATCATAGACCGAGATACAAATTGATCCACAGACGGGGACATTGGTAGACCACAATGCAATACTGCCATAAGAGGCAGAGATGACGGACGGACATGTCACAATGTTTACAAGCTAGTTAAATAAATACAACAAGCTAGCCAGCTGTATTTGATTGGAAGCAACAAGTTATCTTCGGTTGCTCAAAGCCATTCTGGAAAACGATCTCACAAACCGAAGTTCAGATCAGTTATGTTTATAGCCCCTTATCACGCAAGCAAGTCTCAAAGGGCTTTACATACTGTAACATCACCACAGTATCTACTGCATCTACACACAACATACTATAGATGATATGCATTGCAATACTATACAAATACTGCATATCTTTAGACTGTGGGAGAAACTACAGTAGGGTGTACGGTGGCGCAGTCGGTAGCGCTGTCGCCTCACAGCTAGAAGGTCCTGAGTTCGATTCTCGCCTGGGACGCTGTGGGCGCTGGAGTTGTGACCCCCCCATATCTTCAGTGCCTACTGCCCAGGTGGGCTATCTTGTCGAAAGGGCCTTTCTGTGTGGAGTTTGCATGTTCTCCCCGTGCTCCCCAGGGGGTTCCTCCGTACATAACCCCCCACTAAAAACATGCAGAAGATCGTCATCCGACCAGTGACGACAACATCCGAAGTTGGTCCCCGGGGGCTGGAAAGAAAAAGCGACCACTGCTCTTGGCCTGCCCCCTGGAGGAAAGGACAAGCCTGGATGGGTCAAATGCAGAGGACAAATTTCACCGGCCACCGTCAACATGAGTGTGTGTTTGTGGCCGCATGCATGTGTTGAAGTGTTCGTGTGACAATAAAAGACGGGCTTGTCCGTCTGAAATCGTGTTTTTTTTTTTTTCGTGTTTTTAAACCCGAGCACCCGGAAGAAACCTACGCAAACACGGACAGACCATGCAATCTCCACACAGAAAGGACCCGGATGGAGATTTGAACCCACAACCTTCTTGCTGTGAGGCGACAGTGCTAACCACTGAGCGTGCTAACCACTGAGCCACCGTGCAGCTCAGTAGAAGTCATAGAGCAGTAGAAGAAGTAGATCCAGGAGATCCAGCATAAAAAGTAAATTACAACAGCTCATCAGAAAAAAGAAAAAAATACTCTGATGCACTGAACATCATAAATTGCCAACAACAATGAAGTAGAAGTAGAAGAAGAATATAGCGTGTTCCTTTTAAGGCTTTTGAACACACACTGAGATATCTTTCTTTAGACAAAGCTTGCTGTGGATCTGATTTAGGGCCGTGCACGAGACAAACATGCATGCGCAAACAAACAGTCGCACACACACAGACACACACACACACACACAAACAAAATCCATTTAATTGGCAACATTTCACAAGCCAGTCAATTCGTCACAGTGGACATCTTAATTCATTTGCGTGTGACAGTGACAGTGCAGTGATTTAGCAGTCGTCCTCTGCCTGAGAGTGGAGTTGTGCTACTGTTGAAGAGACTGGAGTGAAAGGCTGCTGCCGTCTCTTGAGCGTCGCTGAGAAGTCCTGTAGCTGCCACTCTCTGTCACTCTACTGTCACAGCCTCCATCTTCATCTCCACAAAGTCCTACACCGATTATCCTTACTTTCCCATTTGTTTATTGAAATTTGCTTCCTATTTTCCCCTAACTTCTCCTCTGAATTGACTATATGACTCTGTATTTATATTTTGTATTATTATTATTTCTAATGGAATATATGATCATTCTGTTCATCTGAGATGCAGTTTGCCTTCCCCTTCAGCGGAGGAAATAATTTGCACAGGAATTGTGTAAGATGAGATGAGACGGAAACCTGGTGGGCATGACTAATGCTACTGAGTCCAATTAAACTGATGTCTTGTACCCACTGAGTTAAATCACGCTGATAGGATCTTGTCTGTCTACGCATATATTTGCCACTAGCTCTGATCACCTGGAAAAAACACAGAGAGCTCGAAACATGCGCAGATCATCGCTCTCATCTGGGAAGTTCTACTTTGCCCTACTTGCTGTTATTCAAATGCCTTCGCTGGAAAAAAAATGTCAGGACGCTCTATTAGAGATGTGATGTATGTCGGAGGAAAGGCTGGAAGTGCAGGAAACATTTTAAATGATATGTAGTTATGACAGTTGTAGGGAGCCAGTCAGCAGCACGGAATGAGCTAAGTGAATTAATACTGTATTATTTAAATGGGTAGCGCTCTGAATGTGCTGAAATAGGTTGGTTGCACTGGCTCGCTCGCACAACCGCCACCAAATCACTGTGATTCCCTGGCTGTAACCACTGTACCAACCACACCCAACTGAATTTACCACTTGGGTAAGTTGTGCCCTCCGACGGCTGCCAAAGGATGTGGAATGATTGTTAGTCTAGATGAAGTCGCAAATCAAAACAGGCCTCAGTTTGTCGTTATCTATTAATACTCTGCTGCTCTTGCTGCTCTAGAGTTCTGGAAACAGTGAGAAACTTGCACATTCCTCGCTGTCACCCAAGACTGAAGGATTTCCTTCTGAAAGATGGAGGGGAAGAGACAGCTCTTGAAAGTTTGCTTGGCTTGTGATTGATTTAGTCATCCCAGCATGGTCTGCTGCCTGCGCTGACAGCTCTGGAGGTGGAACACTGTTCAATGCCTTAATTGAGCCAAATGCTCAGAGCTTCAATGCTGCAGGCACAAAACCCACACGATTAGGAAGGACTAATGACGTGCAGTATCGCCCATTATTTCTCCAAATAACCCATAGGGGTTTCCACATTTAGCATCGCTAAGTCTTAATGAGTGATTAGGGAGTGGTATACTTCACACAAGTCCATTTGAGTCAGTTCTACATCTTCTGGTGAAACAAAAGTGTTTCTATGTGGGTCATTATTTGTCATGTTTGAACTGCTTGTTGCAATTATTAAAAATGTCCGTCTGTCTTTTCCTTTTCAGAGCCAAGATGATTTGCATGTCATCTACAACAGTCAACTGGGTAAGTCTGATTCTCCTTTACATTGTGTAGCAATAGCAGCCAAAACAAAGAAAAACACGAAAAAGGAACCCAATATCAGTGTTAACGGTGTTGCTATCATTGCTATGAATATGAAATCTTGACACGGAATATGATGATTAAATGTGAACTTCAAAATGCTATAATGAACATTTATTTTAATTTTCTGCCTGATGTCAGTCTCAAAACAATTCATCTTTTCCCATCTTTGAAATGTAAGAATCGTTTAAACGTGTCCATAAATAGAGGCGCCTCCCCCTTTATCGATTTGACAACCAGCAGGAGTTTCATAAGTAGAGCAAATCAAAAGGCCTCATGTTTGCCTTTCATGCTTGGGGGGGGGGGGGGGGCTGAGCTCATACAGAATGCTCAAACTCACAGTGGTTTTCAGGAGCCTGCAGAGGAGTTTGTAGCCAACATGTTGGACCTCTGCCTGTTGTTCATTCAGCTGGGTTACCATAGAAGCAAACGCACAGTCGCACACAGAACCAAGTTCATACAGTAATGCTCTCATTTGGCACCTCGGCACAGAGACGGAATACAAACAGACAGCTATCTGAAAAAGGGAGCTGCACTATCTGGCACTGCCATAGTAATTCCCTTTGTCACACCGGCAAAGCTACGGCCGCCTGCAGAGAATATTGTTTGTGTGCAGAAATTCTAAAGATGATGAAATGAAAGCTGTACTGTACGTTGAGGCAGGGACTTTGTTATAGGGATTCTTTGAACAGCTAAAGGTAGAAGTGATTTATTTTCAGGAAACGTTTAGTCTCGCTGGCCCGCCTCCTCTCCCTTCCGTCCGAGGCGTCCGGCGCCGCAGGTCTCCATAGTGGGATTGCGATAGGCGGTGCTTAGCGGCAGTGCCCTTGGAAAATAGTTTCAAACAATCCAACTTGCCGTTTTCAGCGTGTAGCAATGAGCTAGCGTGTCGGTTTCTGCCGTTAGCTTGCTAGCTAGTTAGCGTTGTTGTTTTCACTGAGGCGGCAGTGGACTATTTACAGCAACACACAGGGAGGAGGGAGCGGAAGCCACTCTGATTGACATGGTCGGAGCCAATGACAGAGCTTCTTAAGCGGGGAGCGGAAATCCGACAGCGTCTGAAACCGACGCCTCCAATGGGAGAGCAGGGGAGGGTTTATCCCAGTTATGGAGACCTGCGGCGCCAGACTCCTCGGACGGAAGGGAGAGGAGGCTGGCCAGCGAGACTAGGAAACGTTTGACCTTTTGTGTGTGTATGTGGCTCAAATGATGTTTCTTTAGAGAGAATACATTGTGCTGAATCTAAATAAAGTAATTGCATGATACATGTTGTGTGGTTATTTAAAAAAGAAACCTCTCATACTGTACTCCGTCTCCTTACCAGTAAAATTACAGGGTAAAAAAAGTGTTCAATTCCTCCCCCCGGGCAGGAAGGTGTTGCATGTAATGATTCATAAATATGCAACATGCCACCTTCAACAACACAGATTGTCAGCAGAAACACAGTTCAGCGTCGCATATCTAAACCCCTCGGGAAAATACATTTCAAACTTTCAAACTAACGAACAATGTTGAGATGACTGTCTGGAACATCAAAATGCTGGGGCAGTTCATGCTCAAAATTGTGCATGCATGCGCAACATACTCCAAAAGTAGAGTGAGCCCCGTGTGCCTGTTCAGTGAACTGTAACCCCCTGCAAAATAGTCAACAAAACAGATGCATAATTCTGCGAGTGTTTTCCAGATGAGCAAATAGGCATTTTCTGATGTAGCGAACGTGCCTTTGTAGCGCCAACATCACTGATGTTCAGGAGCGCTCTTCTCCAAGTGATCATTATTTCAGTGCATGTAGGGAATATCCTGCTAACACTGAACCTGTCCTTAGATCTCTTCATATTAAATTACAATGTTGATGTCAAATGCCTAGCCGGAGCAGTTCAGCTAAAGTGTTGATTTATAGGCAAGGAGTCAGGAGTCACAACAATGAATAATAATGCTGAGAGTGTTGCGATTCATCAATCAATCCAACCATTTAATTAGGGATGGTGGTGAGATTCACATTGCAATGTTCCGCTCATCTCTTCTTAGATCTGTTGATATTAAATTATAATATTGTTAGCAAAGCAGCATTTTATCCTGCGGCACCACCACCACCAACAGATTAATATACAAATTGGGCAAGGCTATCGTCTACCAAGCTCTAGCAGTTCAGATAAAATGTTGATTCATAGGCAAGGCGTCAGGATAGATGAGTCACAATAATGAATAATAATGCCAAGTGTAGTACTCCATCAATCAGTCCATCCTTGTAGGTATGTATGGGTGGTAATAAATTTCAGATCATGTCCAGTGGTGTAACTTAGAAAATCTGCTCAAGGCTCACGTTTAAGGCTACAATACAGTATGTGTAGGTATATAAATACACTTTAAGACAATAATATTTATTTATGAGGACTGTGGACAATCAAAGAAGTTTTGCCAGCACTATAATTCTATTTAAGATACCGTCTCTGAGCCAGTCTGACATTTTGCTGTGCTTGCCAACCCCAGCTTTTTAAGTAAGTGGAACCAAGGCAATGATGTTCTGCTCTGTTTAGATTAAAATCCAGTCGGCTGTTCACCCAGACCACAGAATCAGGAATGTACAGAGTGTTATCACTTATTTTATCATTAGACTCGCTTTTTGATTCTATATACTTTGCGGTGGCAATTTATTTATTTCAGATGTGGATTACAGATGTTGCTGATCATTAAAGTCGAACTGAACCTGTTCGTCACGTGCATAATGAGTCCGTTTCAGACTGAAAACATAGTTTGTCTAAGATGACAGGTTGAGAGGCGGGTCATAGTATCATGTCAATGATTTTAATTCTGGGGACTGGATTGGGCTTTGGCCAATCCTGCCGTGTTCCGCCTCCAAATCGAGTGGGATTCAGTGTGTTGTGGCGCTCCCCTCGGGAAGAGCCTTTTGACGGGAGGAGTGGATGTCAGCGACCCGCAGGCAGCCAGCTGCCTTCGTGTTGCC
Source organism: Poromitra crassiceps (assembly GCF_964638095.1). Classification (NCBI taxonomy): domain Eukaryota; kingdom Metazoa; phylum Chordata; class Actinopteri; order Beryciformes; family Melamphaidae; genus Poromitra; species Poromitra crassiceps. The sequence goes on from NC_139642.1 coordinate 39,219,334, forward strand.
GAGCGGAGAGTGCAGCACGTCGGCCTGGAATCTCCGGGGTGCAACCCCTGACAACCAAGCTCTCGGATGAGCGCGCCATTATCGCTGCTGTAAGGATACGATATCCCTGGAATGCGCGTTTTAACGAGCCAGTTACATTTCTTTGCATTCATAGAGATTATAGTTTTTGTTTTTTGTTCATGTTTCTAACAATTGGCCAAGTTAGTAGTTAGTTTATGGGATAGGAATTCTGCCAGATGAGAGACACTAGGCGCCATTTTCGACTTCATTTGGAAGAGAAAATGATCCAGAAATGAAGATTTGATTGACAGCTGCATGTCGTGATATGATTGGTTGAAATAGGGTAGAAATTTTATAGTACTGGGTGACGTCAGCAAACTGTAAATTACTGTTATCAATGAAATCTTGAAAAACGAACTTTTGATGTGAAAAACTAAAGAAATTAGATTGTTGTGATTTGTTTTGCATACATTATTAAATAGGTGCACTGCATACCCAGGTATTTGAACTAAAAGAAAAGAAAAGTAATTCTTGAGTTCAGCTCGACTTTAAATACTTTTTCCCCGGTTGAGCAGTCACCTTAAATGGCTGAATTTTGAAAACACAAGATTTTACTCTGCTGTATGATATTACAAATGGCCTAATTTTTATTTTATTTTATTTTATTTTATTTTATTTTTTATATAAATACAGGGAGGCCCTTGAGAGCAAGCTCTCATTTGCAAGGACACCCTGTTACAGTGCATTTAGACATTTATGAAAAATTACAGCAGAAATAGGTAATAAGATAAGATGATAAAAACTTTAAGAAAAACAAGAGCAATCCCTATGTAATGTATCTTCGAGAAGTACTCTGAATGACTCTATAGAGAGTTTGCATTAAACTATTTTTCCAGGCAAACTATCAAGATTTCCCCAAGGATTTTGAACTGAGACCCACTGAGACCTGATTATGAAATCACATCCCAATATATTAGATATCCCTTGAACCACTTTTCTGTTGTGACCCACCAATTGAGGAAAAACTGATTCAAGGAATATGAAAATAGCATGGAAAAACAAAACATATACCCTTAGTCTTTACACCCTTGTTGTTATGGTTATACATTATATTTTGTGACAAAGTGTTGTAATTTACTTTTTCAGTGTGCCCACTTTTCCTCGACCTGCATTGTAGACTTATCCTTCAATGAGGGATTTCCTACGTTTTGCAGAATGCCTTTGGACAACCTCCAGATAACGGATGTGGACGTGTTGCATTCAGCTGTGTAGGTGGAGAGAGCAGCAGTGATAGCAATAGTGGAGCAGGACTTTCTGCCTCTTTCTGCTGAGGCTGTACTCAGTGTAGAAATTGCTCCCTGCCTCTTCTAAGATGGACTTCTGCCTGTGTAGTTGTCTGTATGCTGAGGCTAGAAAGAAGCCCTTTCTCTTTGATACTGAGTGACTGGCTGACGCCAAAATCTATCTGCCATTATAGCTGCAATCTTGACGTGACATCACATTGTTTACATTTGGCTACTTATCCAGAAAAATACCACCAAACAACAAAATGTGCCCAGAAATGCAAGTTACATCGCAAAAATCTTTTTTACAGTGTTAAATTATTTTTAGGTGGATTTTTCCTTTTAATATGTAGAGCGTTTGATAGTTGAGTCTATAGCTCAAATCTGTACTTCAAACAGTGAACAAAGCTGCTTCAGAGCAAAGAAGGTCTGCCAGAGTTTAAATCAGATTATCGCTATAACAATAATTGGGCCCCAGGAAGACTGTCCCCTCTGCAGCAGCTCCATTGTATTCCTGCAGTGGCTGCAAGCCAGGCCCTCCCGGCCATGGGAAATCAGCACTGGAGCTCCTAGAAAGTATGTTCACAAGATGTTGATTGGACTCTTTTCCTGCCTACCAACTAGCACATGTTGTCTCTACCTCTTTCTCTGTCTTTCTCTCTCCGATGTTTGCCAAGTGCTGCTTGCCTGCAGTCTTGTCCCCAGAGACAAAAATCCATTGTCTGTGCTGAACGTGGCTGATGACTTCATTGTCCAGATTAAGACGGCACACCACGCATTCAACCTGAAATGTCACAAAACCTGCCAGCATTCTGGACACCTCGTGTTGCCAAGAAGACCTAATCTGTTCAAACGGTTGTCAAGCAGTTTCACTATTATCGGCTTGTCTTTCATGACATGTGGGCCTAATTTTAGATTTGATTGTATCCTGGTTTTAAACTCTGTGCATATGTTCTGGATGTATATTGTGTTATATATATAGTGGGACACCAGGAAGAATAGCTGGTGACACAGCTGCACAGCTAATGGGGATTCTTATCAAAAATGTGTAGCTTCAAAAAAGCTTTCCAGGAAGGTAGAGATACAGCCCTTATTTTGAAATGGACATCCTTCCATTTGTGAAATTCTATTATGGGTATTGAATGGGCTTCACAAGCAAAACTTGGAATCTGTTAAAAGTTAATTGCCTTAGGCTCCTGAATTATTGATGCAAAGTGGGGTTTAGGGCTGCCTTCAACCCTCATTAGTCTTCGGCAGAGTTGTCCATGGAGTCGTGAACTCATGAGAACCTATAATGACTGTGATTATTGCAGGTTGCAGCCACTCCTCTGAACTTCATGTGTTGAATCGTGTGTGTGTGTGTGTGTGTGTGTGTGTGTGTGTGTGTGTGTGTGTGTGTGTGTGTGTGCTTTCCTACTTGGAGAGAATTGTAATGAGCATTTTTTTACAGGAGAGTGGCTTTTTCTCTCTGATGGCATTCCCCTCATGCATCCTGCCCCTCTCTCTCTCTCTCTCTCTCTCTCTCTCTCTCTCTCTCTCTCTCTCTCGGCTCTTTTCCCAATCTTAGTGCATCGCCCTATCTCCATTGGTTTGCTTCTTGGTTTCACTCCCTTTCTGTTTTGCCTGCCCCTCCCCTCCCTGTTATTTTTCTCCTATTTTACATAGAGATAATTCTGACACTGACCTTTTGGGCAGTAAGCTAAACGTTAAATACAGCATGTTCTGTATTGATCCTGGAGCCGCGTAATTAAAAGTCTGTATTAATATGAGAAGAGGGCTGAGAGGAAATCGTTCCACTTGCTGCATGACACATAGGCCTGGCGCCATACTGCATGATTGCCTATAGAGGAAATATATTATTTTAATATGGCTAAATCAAAAAATCTGCAGCCTAACAGCTGGTTGCATCGGATTTGTGCCTCTAGATTGAATATCACCGCGTGTCTGTCGATTGGCTATTAAATTCTGGTGTTATCCAGTGTGACGGTCATGGTTAGCTTGGTCAGGAAACTGCAGCCCAATTCTCTCCGGTGCGCTCTGTCTCTCGGAAAGCGTCATTTGGGCACCGGGAGGGGGGATTTTTGAAGGAGAAGGATGGTTCTTGGCCATCTTGTCTCGGGGAGTGCAATGATTTGAGTCATCGGAGTGTGGCGGGTTTTACACCACTGGTGGACAGATACGGTAAGCAGGGCCTGCCGCCTATGGAAATGAGCTATTGACACCCTCCATCATCACTGATACTATGTGCCAGCGATGAAGTGCTCAGGATCTGTGGCAGTTCCATTGTTTCCCACAACAGCATAATGGCCCCCGCGCGCTCACTTCCAGCTTTTTTTCGACATTCGCCGACGTTTGTCATCGCGAGTGCCCTATTGATTTGCCTTCTGTCCTCCTGTGTGTTCTTCGTTTCGTAGTCAGAATTTTCCACTAGACTTAACAATCCCGCTGCCACACTAGACTAGTCACACTTTGATTTGTGTGTGCTGTGTGTGTGTGTGTGTGTGTGTGTGTGTATGTGTGTTACTGTTTTCTCTCGCTTGCAATGCCACGGCAGTCTGTTTACTTCACTGTTTGGCTGAAGTGGAAAGTTACTGTGAGGGCTGTGCTGACGACACACACCTGCTCTGTGACACTGATGGAGATGACAGAGCTGCAGGAGAGCCCACAGGTCACAGCTCCTCTGCCCCTCGGCTCCGTCTGCCACCCTGCTGTAAGGAAGTGTCACCACTGCTCAGTGTCAACGAGGTCACAGCGCCGCAGGGCCGGACCTCCACAACAACACAAACTACATTTATGTGCAGATTTCTAACCGCCACATGCTTAGGTTAGGTGAGGAGGTCGGTTAGGGCTGTAGAATAGCCAGATTGTTTTGCCTTGCTAAAATCTGCCCTTGCCTACCCTGTGTTTTTCCTGTTTCATTTTCTTTCTTGCCATGCTTGTTTTATAGAAGTTGTTCAATTCTGTTTATGGATTGTGTTGCGTTAGACCTATAAAGGCCTGTGCCGTTAAGAGGTAGTGAATACACACTGCACAACACTCAGAAAGCCTTTTGAGAGCTTGCTGTGGACCAGATGGTGATGGTCTTGAAAGGATGGCTCCATGCGTTGAGAAAAGCATCAGATCCGAGAGAAAGAGGCAGAATTCTCCCGTGTCTCATCCAATTTCATCCAATATATTTCAAGGCTGATAGTCTTTTTATCTATGGAATGGCCTCTATGGAATACTGAAGGAGCGAGGGCAGATAAACGAACACTACACTGGTGCTTTCTACTTCCATTGGTCTGGCAAAATAAATTGACTGTGCCCAGGTGACGAGGAGCCGGCCGCGGCTCTCCTGTGTCTCCCTGGGCACCTCCGCTCCGTCTCTTTCATTTGGGCCATATTCTTCTCAGCCGAGATCCAGGCATCAGCGTATCATCTCAGTGTGTCATTGGAAAGTGCTTTGCGCCTTCTTTAGCTGTTTCAAATCTTTGCCCTGTAATTCACTAGATTTATTGATTGCATACTTGCAATCTGGGATGGCCTTCAATGGAGTGTACAAAGGTGAGTGTGACAGCAGAGGAGAAGGACACAGGAGTGATGGAGACGAGAGGAGAAGGGGACTCTAAGAGGATTTTTCCTTTTCCCCTTTTCTCCCCCCGTTGTTTGATGATTAATCGAAAGCCATTAGTGTAGAGCCCAGGCCAGTGAATTCACTCTTAATTAGTTTCTTTTTTTACCCCTCATTCTCCCTTGCTTTGACATAGGCTCCGCATTATCTACACAATGAGGGATTGGCAAACTGCTTATCTGATTCTGCCTGCGAGTCTCATGCAGCTGCTCTTATTGCTGTACTGTGCAGTATCATGGGGCTGGTACTGCACCTGGGGCTTTAGAATACACTGCTTTATGTGGAATAAAATGCACACACACACACACACACATATTTACATGTGTGCACACACACACACACACCTTTCAATTTAGCAGACTCAGCAGAAGGACATTTAGAGGTGGTGTGGTGGTATGGGAGACATATTTGCTCTCTAAGCTCAGCTCTCGGCGGAGGTTAGATGTGTTGGAGATGGACATGCTGAGATTTAACAAGTAAATCCCCACCCCTTGCCAGGGCTGCAGGATCAATGGCTGCTTTGTTATGTGGGGAGCAAGGCGGAGACACACCCACCCAACTAAATAAAAAAGATCTGACACAGATACAGTGATCCCAACACACTGCCTACCCCTGACCCCACTGCTAATATCGCAGCGCAGGGTGGGAATAGGTTCAAGTAGTGTAATTGAAGAGGAGGCACTCCATCTAATCCTGCCTTTGTCAGCAGCACTCCCCCTTCCGCTCGCCCCGCACATTACTTTTCCCCAACTATTCCAAAGGGATGATTATAGACCCGTCAGCAGCTGCTGTTACTTATTTATGTTTTTGAGACGCTAAAATATCCTTACTCAGCAAATTTTGTGAAACTTCGTTTAAAAAAAAAATGTCTTCTGTTTAATCAGATTTTATGCCAAACGGTATATCCTTTATGACTACATTATGTACAAATACTTAAGTAGCCTAGCTAATTAAAATGTTTCCAGTTTGTGCAAATTATTTGGCACCAAGCCCCTTGTTTGTTTGAGCCCAGATTAATTGGAAAGTATGCACATCTCATTACCGGGAGTATCTGAGCCGCACATCATGGCAGCAAAACTGACGTCCCTTCCACTTTTCTACTTACTTTGGACCTGGATGTGGGCTGCCACCTCTCAGCTCTAAATCCTGGCTTTGAAAAGTTTTGTCTTGTTGTTGCAGTCATTCTAGCCAGGTGCTGCTGGAAATTTTCATTTTGATGTGGAGGACAGCTTAACGGATTTAAGAACTGGCAGATGTAATTGCACAGAGCAAAAGACAAAAGACCTTTTTTTTTTTTTTACCGTTTTACACCCCCAATCCTTCAGTCGAGTTTTGATCGTATTGGCCAGCCATGAGAGCCACAGGGTTTATATGGACTTATTTGTGCAGCTAATGTCACCGAGTCCTCCTGTCACTATTGCTGCACTTTAAATAGATTTCACATGAAGCGATAGACCTGCAATTTGCAGAACCAATAACAAAGATAGTATCTAAACATGTCATCAACGCTGACAAAGCTTATATTAGCAGCAGTTAAACTGACATTGGTGAGTCAGAGTTACCACACTGACTCAGTGTGAACCTTTGCCTTAACATGCATTACGAATGAATAATATTGACAATGTGGTTCGGAAACTCAGCCAGACAGCTGGGCTGTGTAAACCATTTGTTTTTTTTCCCACAGCACCAGATACAGAAACTCATCTCATTTTATTAAGTAACACAATCTGGGCTGTGACATTTACATACACTCTACCCCAAGCCAATTAAGCTCTTGATGTGGGGGTTATTATCACCAAGCCAATAAGGGAGATTAGCAAACGGAATCTGTTAACGCTGCCCTCCGCTGCAGAAGTCACCTCGCTTATACAGACACTGTCTCTTATCTTGTCTTGCTCTCAGAAGGTCATCGATTGCCATGATCCTTTTTCACAGTAGGTGAGCAGTCTCTGATCTCTGTCCTTTTGTGTTTCCCCCAGACCTGCGGGAGATAGTGTTTGTCATCCAGAGTCAGAGCAACTCCTTCCATGTGAGGCAGGCAGAAAGACGCAGAGCAGATTTACTGAAGCAGGCGCAAAGTCTGACAGAGGTAAGAACCTACAGTAGCGACCCTTCACATACACACACAAACGTACGCACACGCCCTTACATTCGCCAACAATAAACCTGTACAGGGGCACAGACCTAAAAAGATTCAACAAACAGTCGCTCTAATCCGGTATTTATCATCACCACCAGCACCCAAAAGTCCCATCTGAACGCGAGCTTGTGTAAAATGTTTTTATTGCCACATGGTGTCAGCACTGATTTTGAAAATGGATGCAAATACTGCTTGTTTAAATTGGTAGTCCATCTGAGAGGATGGATTTCATACGTTCTCGCATTGCTTACACAGAAAACAAAAACTTGCTTGGTTTATTATACTGCTTATACTGATTGCTGTTGTAATCTTCAACATTGAATTCTGGCACAAATAATTATTCGTGATAATCTTCAGATTAACCCCCTGCAGTACTTTAAAATATGAAACTTGAAACTAGGGATGTTCATCAATTATCGAAAATCGATAATCGATCGTTAAGGATTGGAATCGATCCTGTGGCATTTGGATCGATTTTTTAATTATTTAAAAAAAAAAAAAAAAAAAAAAAAATTTTTTTTTTTTTGGACTAGGTTTGGGTGGAATTCGTTCCTCCTCGCCCCACTCCATTGCACAGCCGACTAACGTGAGGTGGAGCTTCATATAGTCTCTAGTTTTCTGGCTGTGCACAGGCCTTTGTGCCAACAAAACTGTTTTAAACATGAGAAATTCACACCGGCATGCGCCGGGGACAGCAGTGTTGGAGAGGAGACACATTGAAATAAAGAGTTCATTGAGGAGAACACGTTGTCTTTCGTATTTTCTGCCATAGGCATTCATTTTGTTAAAAAAAAAAAAAAAAAAAAAAAAAAAAAAAAAATTGAAAAAATTGAAAATTTTCTAAGTATTAATAAAATCGATAATCGATAATTGATCGTTAATTCTCACCGATTATCGATTTTGGAAAATTTTCAAAATGAACATCCCTACTTGAAACTGCAATTTGAAATATGCAACATAATTTAGCATTAGACTGCATTAGAATTCCACAGCACCCTGCCTGCAAAGTAAAATGTATATATGTATGTCATGACATCATCCATTGTGGGACAGACATTTTAATAAACAGACAAACAGAGCCCACTTCCTTTTATATATGATGATGATGATGATGTATCATCATTCTACTCAAATCAACTCTCCATATCTGGGCTTCTTCTGAGTAAATTCTTGATAGAAATTGGTTGTCATCACACGGCGATGAACAAAAGAGAACTTTGCCGCTTTCTAGCCAGCTCTCTATCCGAAATCGGAATGTAGTGTGAAAAACAATGTCTTTTTTTTTTTATGTTGTCTCTGTCTCTGGGGCGCGGCTTCAGGTTCTGCTGCTCCTCTGAGAACCAGCTGCGCCGGCTCGCATGGCTGTTATTCCAGCTACAGATTGTATTTACTCATTTTTTATGCTTGCATCCAGGGAGAATCGGATGGAGAGCTTTAACGAGCCTTAACGAGCCATACCAGCTGGCAGGGGCAAAGTTTCTGTAGGCAGACGAACAGGGAGTTCTCGGTGCAGGAAACATGGAGTGTACCATGTGATTAGTGGACTCCAGTGACTGTCCTACTGAATATTTGATCATTTCAGTGAACATACCAGCATCATGTCATAGCAAGACAAAGAGCGCATCTGCAGTTCATGATGCCCTCTGCTCCTGTTAATTAAATCCCTTCCATGCCAGATGAAATGCAGCGTAGAAGTCGTGAGACATTATTATATTCCACCTGGCTGAATACCAGTGCCCAATTCGGCCTCCCTCTGTTTGAAGCTAATGCGGAAATTACATTCTTTCAAATGGCCAGTGGGGCGCACAGTCTGTCTTGCACTACCAGGTACAGTGCATGCAACTAAATGGGGAAATGACCCAACTTATTTCTTGGTCTATGTCTTAAATAAACACTTTCCAAATGAGTTTATGGTCTGAATCAACAATTTCAAGTATTTTTCATGCTCTCATGGGCTCCGTTTTCTAAATTATGGCCCCATTTCGAGTAAAAGAGGTGATAAATAAGACTAACTTTTGATTGTGATTGACACAAGCAGGAAACCAGGAAAACTCATCACAACAGCACAGCCAGGGCAGGCTTGCCCTAGCCTAGCAACATAGCCGTAGATTAATAGTAAACTACTAGAAACAGTGTTATCCTTATGATATTTTAATAATGTTAGTAGTCACATAACAGTATAGATCTCAGTTATGACCTCAGTTTATCAAAATAGCACCTAGGGGTTATATCGAAATCGGATTTTAGAGGACCAGGTAGCGACCAAACTGTACCAAGTCGGCTCCAGAGCTGATCACCAGGACACATTTTACGTCTGTGATGCCGGGCGAAATTACCTGATAAACTGGTCTGTGCGGCTCTGTGGTGATTAGCTAATGTCTTCGTAGAATTGTGATTATGATTTAATTCATTATGGAAGATAAATGTTGGTTTAATATTATGAAAATAATTCCCTACCATACATGTAAAGTACGCTTAATTTGATCAGACCATTTGGGCATAACGTTATGCAACGTGACATGAGATCACCACATTTCAACAAAGTTTGTGCATATTTGAATGCTGCTAGTCATTTGTTTAATTTGCTCTTTCTGTATATATTGGACATTTAAAGCTGATAGACAATTGTCTTGAGGTAATTCCACCAAGCTCAGTTAAAAATATAATCTAATGTGTCGTTGATTATTGGGAAACATACTTTATCGATATAACTTACTCAACATAAGATCACTTATGTTGTGTAACACGTGACACAATCAAAATAATGTAACTTTTTCACAGCAATACTGTACAGTCCAGCCCACCATGGTATGAGAAAGGAACCATTGTTTGAATTATATCAAAATATATGTTGCATGATGTAGCCTATGTAATGTCTGCTGAATTGTTACAGATATCACCATATTTCATTTCAATAAATATAAGGCACTCGTTGATTTGAACTAGCAGGCTGCTGGTCGATTGTTTCTCCGTCGTCATGTCCTCTGGTCCAAGCTTCGGGTTTGTGTCATAGTTCGTGTTCACTCGACATCAACAATCTTTATTATATATCACATCTGATCATTTTATCCAACCTGGCTCTGACCAGACAACTAATGGGCTCATTCTGCGATCATATTTGCGATACATTCAGATACATGATTTACTTAAGTACATAGCATACATAATAACAACAAGGCTTTGTTGGCAATGTTTATTGACATAAGCATTAAAACAAGCAAATACAAATATTCTCCGGTCACTGGCAGATACGTACAAATGGTTCAAAGCAAATCTCTCAATAGCCACTTCTTAACATGCACCGGAATCCGTATTATAACCCGCTCCTAGCTGGTTGGCCTGCATGTTAAACAACAATTATGTGGGCGGGTGGTGGCACTTCACGTTCACGTAGTTTATTAATTAATGAATCGTTCGGGCAATCGCTTATATCAACGAATTAAACGAGCAAACTCACGGTTTCCTCAAGTGCTGCAAAAACGGCTTGAATTGTTTGGTAGAGGGATCCCAACGCGCTTCAGCTATGCAGGCAGGCAGGTCCGGTGCATCAGGAGGGACGCTTACTGCTGCGCTGCTTGCTTGCTCCCATGTCAGAAAAAGCCTAACTTTTGTGGGGAGAAATACATTGAGAACTAGTCAGATATGACTTGAATGCCACTTGTAAAATAAATCACCCACAGTGATTGACGACGGTCCGACCACTATTTTGACTGGGCGGCTTTATGTAGCCTAACAAAGGCGGAAGCGCTCATTTTTGGCACATTGCCACTCATCGTGGTCGGAATGGACTCCGTTAAAACGGCATGTTTTTGAATGGAGTTTGGTTAAAGATTCGCTAAAGCTGTTTTCAATTTAGCACAGCGCCGACGACGACTCACACGACACGACAACTATTTGCCTTGTAGGGAATAACGTGCATGCTCCTGCACCCCCTCCCCCGCCCACTGGCAGAGAGAATACTGACCATTTCCAGCTGTTTCTAAACAAAGACCCCTCATGTTTAAAAAGGTAAAACCGGAAAATATCCTGCTCTGGCTAGCCAGAGATGATCCAGACTTCATGTTTAAAAGCCACTAATGTCTCAAATCTGTCAGCATTTGGCTTATGTTATTGCAATATCCTATGTTGAAACAACGTTCATCAGCAATATTAACCTGGACAGTAACAGCTTACCGTTATAATCTCAGGAGAGCAAGAGTAAATAATGTTAACGTTACAACATTTAATAGCGTTAATTTTCACAAATCCTTTGATTGTCTGTTGTGTGTCCCCATCACTGGTATTCGGCGATCATCCCTTGAAGAAACAAAACGTGTTATTTATCACTAGAACGTTAACGTTAGTCAGAACTGTGTTTGTTTACCCAACACTACATGCAAATCTGTGCAGCATGCAATAAAGTTTAACATTAACACGGTAACTTGCTACTTTATAACGTTAATACTCCTGTAATAGCTATTTCACAAATGGACATGTACTGTAATGTCATGCAATTACGTTAGCTAAAGACCCCCTGCAGAATTTCAATACACAACTTTTCAAAGAGGCTGCAGTAAATGCTTGACAGCTCTTCAAAGGAAATATGAGACTCATGACCTAAATTAGTTATCTTGACCTCATAGTTATAATGGAAATCACTTTAACCGTAAACGCAGGACTAAAAAAAGGGGGGAGGGACTACTCTAAGTGGCAACAATGGATAACACAGCCAGAAAAATAGCTTGGAAAGTAGGACCAGCTCCCTCCCACTCATATTTGTTTGTGTTGCATATTTCCTTACAAATGCCCAATGTGATTTCACAGAATAAAAAGGCAGAAGAAATAAAAACAAAGCGGGAAATTCTGATCACAGTACATGAGAAAAGTCTGGTTATCCACACAAAAATATACACGAGAATTGCACTCCCGCATCTAACCAATTTACCCTAACCCACTTACCACCCCAACCCTCCTAATAAGTTATTACACATAAAAGCTACACTGCCAACCTGTCACCACCACACTCCCACTCCCACCCCCACTGCACAACACAACACACAGGCACTATCATGCCCACCATATTATGTGTAAGCTCTACTGAATAATAAGGTTGTAAGTCTATTCTTGCATGAGCATATTGCCGGCGCTCATTTCAGGTCAGCATGCAGGCTATTCCATTGCTTGGGTGCGTAAACACTAAATGCTGTTTCACCAGACAAGCGTGTCTGATATACAGTATATTGTGCTGTGAACATTTTACTGGAAGCCAATGGAGGCATAGCCTATGTTCAGATTTTATTTTAATTTTTTTGCTACCAATCTTTTTTTTTTTTACGTCAACAGGAAAGTACAACAGAAGACAAGTAATTGCATAAAACAAAAACATAAATCTGAATGAAACCAAAATCTAAGAAACAAGTAATACAATACAAAAGAAAGGAAAAAGGAAATAAAAGGAGCACCACCCCCCCACCCACACCCACACCCACACCCACACCCACACACACACACAGGAATTTACATTACATTTATATTTCAGGCATTTAGCCCATGCTCATATGCAGAGCGACTTAAGACAGTAGAATGAGCTTAAAGTCCTAAATCTCCAACAATACAACCTAAGCTGCTCCACGGCACCAAGGGCAACTGAGAACGTCTCTCAGATGCTGTTCATGTCAACAACAAACAGCCTCTCGACTCCAAATGAAAAGCAGCCCTGGAATCTGCACAATAAGCCTCACTGACTTTAATGTCTTGAATGACTTTAATATGCCTTTACACAAAGAGATAGATAGATAGATAAAACAATAGACATAGGCAAAATAGAACAAAAGATCATTAATTGTGCCATTTTTTTTTAATCATAAACATTAACGCACACAAAGAAAACTTGCATTCTGAAATACTTTCCCATGTATCGCTTGTATTATCTAAAGGACCCCTAAAGTCTTTTAAGATGTATGTAAAATACTCTACTTTGAATAATAATTTGTTTCTGATATGTTTTCCCCCCACAAAAAAGTGTAATCATCTTCTTAAAATCTACTCCTTCTCCCTCATTAAAAATCTATTCCAGAGTCTATGAATATGAAAATAAAATATATTTCATCTCAAAAGTGATCCTACTGGGAACAAGATGTCAAGATAGGGATTGGCTTCCAATATATATATGTATGTATGTATGTACAGTGGGTTCGGAAAGTATTCAGACCCCCTTAAATTTTTCACTCTTTGTCATATTGCAGCCATTGGCTAAAAGCAATTCATTTCATTTTTTTCCTCGTTCATGCACACACAGCACCCAATATTGTCAGAAAAACACAGACTTGTAGACATTTTTGCAGATTTATTACAAAAAAACACTGAAATATCACATGGGCATAAGTATTCAGACCCTTTGCTCAATATTGAGTAGAAGCACCTTTTTGAGCCAATACAGCCATGAGTCTTCTTGGGAATGATCCAACAAGTCTTTCACAAATGGATTTGGGGATCTTTTGCCAATCCTCCTTGCAGATCCTCTCCAGTTCTGTCAGGTTGGATGGTGAACGTTGGTGGACAGCCATCTTCAGGTCTCTCCAGAGATGCTCAATTGGATTTAAGTCAGGACTCTGGCTCGGCCATTCAAGAACATTCACAGAGTTGTTCTGAAACCACTCCTTCGTTATTTTAGCTGTGTGCTTGGGATCATTGTCTTGTTGGAAGGTGAACCTTCGGCCCATTCTGAGGTTGTGAACACTCTGGAAAAGGTTTTTGTCCAGGATATCAATGTACTTGGCTGCATTCATCTTTCCTTCAATTGCAACCAGTCGTCCTGTCCCTGCAGCTGAAAAACACCCCCACAGCATGATGCTGCCACCACCATGCTTCACTGTAGGGATGGTATTAGGCAGATGATGAGCAGTGCCAGGTGTTCTCCACAAATACCGCTTAGAATTAAGACCAAAAAGTTCGATTTTGGTCTCATCAGACCAGAGAATTTTATTTCTCAGAGTCTGGGAGTCCTTCAGGTGTTTTTTGGCAAACCCGATGCGGGCTTTCATGTGTTCTGCACTGAGGAGAGGCTTCCGTGGGGCCACTCTGCCATAAAGCCCCGACTGGTGGAGGGCTGCAGTGATGGTTGTCTTTCTAGAACTTTGTCCCATCTCCCTGCTGCATCTCTGGAGCTCAGCCAGAGTGATCTTTGGGTTCTTCTTTACCTCTCTCACCAAGGCTCTTCTCCCCCAGATGCTCAGTTTGGCCGGACGGCCAGTTCGAGGAAGAGTCCTGGTCGTCCCAAACTTCTTCCATTTAAGGCTTATGGAGGCCACTGTGCTCTTAGGAACCTTAAGTGCAACAGAATTTTTTTTGTAGCCTTGGCCAGATCTGTGCCTTGCCACAATTCTGTCTCTCAGCTCTTCAGTCAGTTCCTTCGACCTCATGATTCTCATTTGCTCTGACTTTACACTGTGAGCTGTAAGGTCTTATATTGACAGCTGTGTGCTTTTCCCAATCAAGTCCAATCTATATAATTAAGCACAATGAAGGTGTAGGCCCATCTCAAGGATGATCAGAAGAATTGGACAGCACCTGAGTTAAATATACAAGTGTCACAGCAAAGGGTCTGAATACTTATGGCCATGTGATATTTCAGTGTTTTTTTGTAATAAATCTGCAAAAATGTCTACAAGTCTGTGTTTTTCTGACAATATTGGGTGCTGTGTGTGCATGAACGAGGAAAAAAATGAAATGAATTGCTTTTAGCAAATGGCTGCAATATGACAGAGTGAAAAATTTAAGGGGGTCTGAATACTTTCCGAACCCACTGTATGTATGTATGTATGTATATATATTGGTCACGTAGGCACAAGTCAGCAGATTTGCCATACAGTAGGAATTCCTGTGGTAAGCCTCTGATTGGCTGGGCTGTTATGGAAATCCGGCTCTCTGCGTGCATTGGTGCATCGTTTAAAATGTACCGCCCCACGAGTTGCATCAAGCAAATAAGGAGGTCTGTCGTCGTTGGTCAATTCCAATGTCTGTCACACATTTTGTTTTGGTCTCAGGGGGCGGTAGTTGTGCCCCAGACGTAGATATTTATCTACGGCTGGCTACTGTGAGACTAGCCCTCCCCCTAAAATTGGATTTTCAATTAATACAGAGACACTTTCCACTTTCAGCAGATGGATGTGAAAACAGCCTTCTAGTGTCAAACTCTGCACAGACATCATTCTGCTCAGTGAAGCTCAAACATCCAACTGTGAATGAACAAGAAGGAAAAACATGTTTTTGACTTTAGGGGGTCTTTAAGTATTTATGCAGATGAGTAAAGCCAGTCAATTCTGAATCAGAGCCTATATTAAAAAAGAAAAAAGAAAGTGAGAAAAGTCTGGGAATGAAAGTGTTTTAATAGGCTACACTGAAATTACAGATCGGGCCTTTATTGCATTAGCTATGGCTAACATATGTCATTCTTTACCCCGGCTCATTATTGATGTGGCATTGACAGGCGGCAGCTGTATCTGCAGTCTGCCCCCAGTCTCCTCTATGATGAAAAGCATCTCTTCCTGCCCCTCCATTATAACCAGCAGTCAGTGACCCCCATCTTCTCCCAAGCCACCAAGTAATCGCTGTCCTATTCATTGCTAGCATGTCCACACAAGGACAGGCTCTTATCTCTTGATTAGGAGTCTGCAGCTGGCAGCCAATGGCCACCAAGAAATAATTTCTGCTCTGATGCCTCTCTCATGACAGCCATGTTGACAGCTCTCTGAAGCGAACGCTGTTTCTGAGGTTGTACTATTATCTGAACATTACAATGTTTCCTTTCTTTTTAATTGTTTTCTATGTTTTTCTCTTTTCCCCTCGCAATGGACGTAATGTGACTATCATTATGCCATTAGCTTTGAGATAGATCTAATCTTAGACGAGTGCTAACAAAGCCTGACTGACTAATGGGGTTTAATAAGTGTAAACAGTGTCAGACTGTTTGCTTAACTCAAACAGGCCGCAGTTAGACAGAGTGTGAGAGAGCTCAGAGGATAATATTCCCCCTGACTTCCTGCATGATGAGTGGACCGTGCAGTAATGAACCTCAGGGTCTTACGCTCCGCTGCTTTGTTTTCTTCACAGTGTCTGCTCTCACTGTCAGTCCTCCAACACCTCTCCATTCCTTCCTCACTACACACAATTCGACTGAGACACAGAGTTCCCTTATTTTGGAACGACCGGAACTTTCCATGTCCTTGTCTTGCGGCCTAAAATAGGCTGTCCCTTTTTCCCCGCAATGGTGTTCCTGGGGGGGGGGGTGTTTTTTTTAGAAGTTTGTTTCATATATAGACTGCAAGAAGCAGCACCCCTGTAGCAGATAGACACCGTATCCAGTTGCAGGGAACAAACTTGTGGCCTTCCAGTGAAAAGCAGAGATGGGAAAATGTACACATTCTTTACTTAAGTAGAAGTGCAGTTACTTGTGTAAAAAAAAAAAGGCTCTGGTAAAAGTAGAAGTACTGATTCAACTTGTTTACTCAAGTAAAAGTAAAAAAAATACACGCTCTGAAATGTACCGTAAGTAAAGTAAAGTACTGTTTCAAATTAAAAAAGTATTTCTACACTACCGGCTGTTTCTGTGCAAAGCTAACTGAAACTCACGCCATATTAATATAATTCATAGACTATTACACTTAAAAGATCCCCTCCAAAGATGTTTTAAGATGTACAGTATAAAGACTGTAATTTGATTAATAATTGGTGTGATATGGTTTTTCCACAAAACAGGTGCACATAATGCATGAAAGCTGGGAGAGCACGAGACAAGAGAGACAGACAAACAATATTAGATCGTTTTTGTCTGTTGTGCATTAAAACTAAAGTAACTAGCCTGTTTTGAAAATGTAGTAGAAAGTACAGATAAGTACAGTACAGGGAGCAAAAATAGAAAAGTTGTCAGCAAATTACCGATACCTGAAAATTTTACTTGAGTACAGCAACAGACTATTTGTACTTAGTTACTTCTTATCTCTGGTAACAGGACAGTCTCTCTAACCGCCCCTCACTTTACAAGGTCTACCTTGATCATCCTTAGCTTAGCTTTGTGTAGACTTTATAAAATGGTCTCTGCTTGTCTCTTTCAGAAACCACCTGTGGTATTGCTTCTTCACAGTCTATCAGATCATGAAGGAGACTGGAGTATCCTCCCTCTGCTGCCTTAGTAAGTGCAACAGAGCTTTCTGGTTTAAATTACCTGATTAACCAAAGATTTGAGGCTGCAAAATGTGGCCAGAATAACACAAACAGCAAAATGGTGTCTTCTCACAGGTGGGTGCTTTTGCGTTTTGGCGGCATTTAGTTCCTTTAGCCATGGTTTAGGTTCAGCACCTCTTCAGAAGGCTACTGTATGTAAATCACTGCTGACACGATAACTGATCTCTCACCCGATGGATCTGTAACGATGACAGTAAGCCTATTGGCAACATGTTTGTAGTCATCCAGTGGTCTGAACAGCATGATAATGATGGTATGTATGTGTATGCTCTGGTCTCCTCAATAACCAAATATGTACCAGTATTGCATAAATAATTTAGAGAGCTGCCAAAATAGCGATGGAATCTGTCTTTTCTCCTGCCATGATAAAGACTGAGGACCCAGATGACCAAAAGCCAAAGTGTTACAAAGACACCCTCCATGAAAGAAGTGTGTATGCTGGTGTTGCTTTTATAGCCTCTCTGCCCTCTAGGGAAAACTGTGTGGCTGCTTTGGTCTGACTGGGTCAGGAGCCGCAGTATGGTCACTCAGAGCGGGCTGGAATAAAAATACAAATTTTGTAGGTTTTCTCTGTACATGGATATGTTCAATTGATAATTTATCATTGTTGTAAGCTGTTTGAACTAAGGGTAGAGCACTGCCATTTGGCAAATTTGTTGATGCATTTATTTTTATTTTATTTTTATTTTTTGTCTCCTAAGTTTATCTCGCTCCTTTGGCAAAAACTCATCCTGGATTATATTTCTTGAGGAGGAAACCCATGTGAAGATGACTAAACTCGTTCAGGTCCTCGCAAAGTTTGACTGGAATAAAGTGAGTACCGGTATATACTAATTTGCACTTCTCACTCTCTCTCTTCTCTGCCAAATTCATCAAGGCTAAAGATTTCTGTTTCAAGCTCCAAATTGGTTGTTTATCATTGGCTCTATTAGAGGCATCAGGTTGGCTCCGGTTCCAGGGCAGCTGCTGAGCTTCACTTCTTAGTAAACTGGCTGGAACTTATCAGACATAATGAGTCACTCCAACTGGAGATGTAGATTGGAACAGTTGGAACATGGAACACGGAACACTGTGAAAAACATTGGATAAATGTCAGTCAGAAAGTGATGAATTGGCGTTGTGATGAAAAGTCACATTACTTGTTTTTTAACCAAGTATAGCAAACTAGCTTTTCCCACCAATTATATTTGCTTCATGAATTCTTTATTAATCTTTTTCTGAACAAGAAGTGAGGTCTCCAGACCATATTTCAAGCTGAAGGCCACTCATGCATAATCCGATCATCCCCTGACGACAGTCAAGTCCTAGCATAACGTGGTCAGTCAAAGTCCTAGTATGACGTCTGCTATGACGTCAAATATGACGTCAGTTAATCCTCATATATATAGCAAGGGTTCTACGTCACCTCTCTCTCTCTGGCCGATCATAGCAGGAGTAGCTTCACGGCAGTCCATCTCCCTCGAAGCCGTCCTCCGAAGCGTTGTTTTGCACCAGATCTGCAGACCGAATCAGCACCCACAAGCCTTCTCTACCCGTGGAAGACGTTGGCGAAGCGACCGGACCACAGGCTGCCAGCATAGCCCCGACGAGAAGGCCCAGCGCGCGTTCCCGTGGCACGGGGCGCGCCACTGCGACGGCCCCGGTAGGAGAGCAGAAGACGAAGCGCCGCGCCGTGGACGCCCAAGAACGCGTGCGAGCGTGCCGGAGGGAGAGGCCGCTCGTCGCGGACGTGCGAGAGGCCGCGGGCGAAGACCAGTAGAGGCAGCTGCCCCGAGAGCCGGGAGCCGCTGGGGAAATGCAGGCCGCGGGGCCGCCGCGAGACGCCACGTACTTCCTGGTCGCACTGACCTCCAGGCCGTCGGGCAGATTCACGGTGATTGACGGGAACCGGCTTGGAGAAGCGCTGAAGCTGGAGTGCCGTAGCATCTCGGGCACTCTGGGCAGACCGAAAGGTCCATGGGGCGAACGGTTCATTCTGGCGGCAATAGCTGAAATGTAGTGCAATTTGCTTTCCCTTCCAAATCCAGCGACGTAAAATAATCCATTCACGAAAAGAATAAGCACTCCCAGGAATACATGGACGAGAAAAGTTTAACGTTACATGCAGTTAAGCAGAAAGTCGCACTCTGCAGTAAAACTCGCATCCATGTAACGTTAATCCATCGGGTGTCCTGTTCTTTCTGTCACGAAGACTATAATCCACCAGATCACATGACGTTTTGTCATCAAGTCTTTAATCCACCGTCACACTTCAGGACATCCTCTTAATCCAAAACAGAGTGTGAAAAGTAGTTGTCTCTCTCCTTGTTGTTGTGTTTGTGAAACTGAGGTTTACGGTAACCAGAGACCTTTTATTGTAAAGATGCGACAGCACACAGCCAATCCGCCATTTTGGAGACTAAGCTTCTGCCCCAGCAAGGAGCCGTATTTCAGGCCAAAATGGCCGCAGCGCTGTTTTCAAAAAGGCACTATATACTCTTGCCTTCTCATTCTCAATTATCTTTGCTGTTACACGCAGCTGAGTTTGTTTATTTTCTACCTCTGGGTCCCCAGTGACCCCATGTGACTGATGGTGACTGATAAATTAAATTAGGAAGCTTCTGTGATGATGACAATGATAATTTCTTAACTTTAGCCGATCTGAGGGGGTTTATTTGAACAACAATCTTAAAAAAACAACTCCACTATCACCCCCCCTTCCTGGAGCCCGACGACACCTTCATAATACCAGACTCGCTGTTAGTCGTCTTGGACATGGACGAGGGGATGTTAGGTTTCATAGTGGACGGACATGACCTAGGGGTGGCGTTCGGAGGACTTAAGGGCAGGAAGGTGTACCCCGCAGTGAGCGCCGTGTGGGGACACTGAAATACGAACCCGGTACATAAACGGACTCGATCCGGATCCCCTCCCTCTGATGGACCTGTGCAGGCGCTCCGTGCGGGCGGCTCTAGGAAGGGACCGCCTGAGCAGAATCCACGGACTGCCCCTGCCCGCCTCTCTCAAGAGCTACCTGCTCTACCAAGGACGGGGTTGACGACCACAGCACACCGAGCATACCCCGGAGGACCAGTCACCCGTGGATGCGAAAGGACCCATGAGGAAAGTATCAGTACTTCAGCATTTAAACGGGCAATCTACCAGTCCAGTAAAATCAGACGTATTCTCATCTCTTTAATACTCCGTCTGCCCGCAACGGCCCGCCCCACCAAACAGAAATACTGTCTTACATTGCTCTGAAAACACCACATGTACCGTAGGTGTCCCTCGTGCGTTGACTACCGTAAATTCCGGACTATAAGGCGCACCGGTATATAAGCCGCAGCACCAAAATTGACTATTTTTTTCTTATATAAGCCGCACCGGTCTATAAGCCGCGGGTGTTTTGATGTTTAATTACCATTTCAATCATGAGAGACTCGTAATATAATTTTAACAAACTTTATTGAATCAGAATAGACAGTTTGAGTATGGCGTATGACTCCATGATGTGACGCTCCTCTTGCTTATGAGAGAGGGGCGTCAGTGCTGTATGAGATAGGACATCCCCCCTAAGGGGATTTGTTTCCAACAGGAGTCATGACATTGGTGGTGATCTGGGGAGGTGGTGGGATGAAGCTTTTTGCTCTGGAGATGCTGGATGAATGCGTGATGCTGACACAAGGTGAGTGATGACTGCACAAGTGTGATTTAAGCTGTGGTGATGGGGGCTTTATATAGTACCAGGAGAAGGGCATTTATGATGTCATAACTGATGTCATTTATGATGTCATAACTGATGTCATTTGGGAGAAGGGCATTT
This sequence comes from Poromitra crassiceps, assembly GCF_964638095.1. Lineage (NCBI taxonomy): Eukaryota > Metazoa > Chordata > Actinopteri > Beryciformes > Melamphaidae > Poromitra > Poromitra crassiceps. The sequence goes on from NC_139642.1 coordinate 39,240,390, forward strand.
ATGATGTCATAACTGATGTCATTTATGATGTCATAACTGATGTCATTTGGGACGTCATGGAGAAGGTGACGTCGGAGATGGAGACGTCATTTAGTGACGTCATTTGGGCTGAGGGTTATGACAGCATGGGGTGCTCTATTAATGCCTTATTTGGTCTTCCATGATTGAACTACAGTCTGCGACTACACTTCAATCATGAGAGACTCGTAATATAATTTTAACAAACTTTATTGAATCAGAATAGACAGTTTGAGTATGGCGTATGACTCCATGATGTGACGCTCCTCTTGCTTATGAGAGAGGGGCGTCAGTGCTGTATGAGATAGGACATCCCCCAAAGGAATTTAAAGTTATTTCAGGAACTGGGAGAGTGAAAACGGGGGTCATGGAGCTCGCCTGGGGTATGCTTTAGTCAGGTCGTGGGCTGACGGGGGGAGAATTTAGGCATGTCGGGAGATGAGGGGCTGACCGGGTTTTTTTAAGGCAAAGCGGGGTTGCAAGGGCGTGGATGTGGATAGCCCGGGCATGGGCGCATTGATGAGGAAAAGGAGAGTTTGATCACCACCAACGCAGTGCTTGTTGCCTCTTTAGTCATGGAAGGAGGGATCTTTGGGCTGATAATATGGTGTCTTGCTCTGGTCGAATGAAAGATGCATAGGCGGATGAGGACCAGCGCCCCAGTTGTTGAAGGGAGGCGGAGGACGCCCCCTGCATGGCTGCTGATGTGGCTGCTCCGATCCTGAAGGAGTGACTGGAATAGTTCTCTGCAGGGATGTTGCATTTCTGGAGTGTGGTCTTGAAGTGAAGGATGAACCAGGATCCTGTCATGTGATGATGGGGAGAGATGAGGAAAAGGGGGCCAAGGGCTGATTGAGGTTTATGCAAATGCCGGAATGATGGGTTATGCAGATTGTCGGGACATTGGCTGACTTGTCAGGACGTGGGCTGACTGAAGTTTAAGCAGGATGCAGGGATAATGGGTTGAGCAAGTTGTCAGGATGTGGACTGACTTCTCGGGATGTGGGCTGACAGGTTTAAGCAGAATGCAGAGATAATGGGTTGAGCAAATTGTCAGGACGGGGGCTGACTTGTCAGGACATGGGCTGACTGATGTTTAAGCAGAATGCAGGGATGATGGGTTGTGCAAATTGTCAGGACGTGGGCTGACTGAGGTTAAGCAATGGCAAGGACACTTATGGGGTTATATGCAAATTGCCCGGGCATGGGCACCAAACGGGGATTGGGAGAGAAGACCGCCACCAACGAAATGCATTAATACTTCCTACCGATCATGGAAGGAGGCATCTTTGGGCTGATAATATAGCAGCTTGCTCTGGATGGATGTAGGACGCATGGCTGATGAGGACAGCGGCCCAGTTGTTGAAGGGAGGACCCCCCCGGGAGGGGACCACCCCCCCCAAAAGAAAAAGGTCAGCGATGACCTGCATTTTTTAAGGTCAGTAATGACCAAGGTCGCAACAACCTGCATGAGCATAGCCAGCAATGGCTTAAAGATGCAATATTTAACCTTTAGCATTATATTATTATGGCATGAAAATGTCTAAAAATGAGTAGACATAATGTTATATTCTTTAGTTGTGCACTTACTTTATCCCAAATTGTATGAGGCAAAGATAGGCTTGATATTTTTCTCATAGTTTTCCTATCTATCCGTTCTATTCCTAATAGATGCACGTTCTGATTTGTGCATTTTGACATTTGGAATATTAAAGGTGGGCTGACCATTGTTAATAAGTACGTTTTCCCCTTGGATTTGACTTTTAAGTTGCGTGTCTACAGTATGTCTATTATGGGCCTTTTTCATTTGTTTTGACAGTCGTGTACTGTCACTTCGGGAGAGTTGCACCCGCACCCTCGGCTGAGCTGTTGTACGGTGGACTTAGTTCAGTTGAGGCAGAGACTGGCTGTGGAGACACGCGGTTTTCGTGCCATGACCTTTTTGATTAGTTTTGACGTCCAGCGGGAGGGGGAGCAGTGAATGTGCTGCATCTGTAGAAAGTTTTAAGTCATCGGCAGACGAGATGATTTCGTCGTAGAAAAATGAGATTCCGTTCCAATTTTCTAAGAGGTGTGCCCAGGGGGTATACTTTTGCTGAAGCCACTGTGCTGTGCCCGGCTATATGCTTTGCTGGAGCCACTGTGCTGTGACCAGGGAGGAGCTCTGCTGAAGCCACTGTGCTGTGACCGGGGATATGCTTTGCTGAAGCCACTGTGCTGTGACCAGGGAGGAGCTCTGCTGAACCCACTGTGCTGTGACCAGGGATATGCTTTGCTGAAGCCACTGTGCTGTGACCGGGGAGGAGCTCTGCTGAAGCCGCTGAGCTGTGCCCAGGGATATGCTCTGCTGAGCCACTGCTGTGACCGGGATACAGTGTTGCCAGATGGCAAATGTTGAATTATCGTACCAGAGGGTCAAAATTATCGTTTTTGGAGTGAAATTATCGTACGCCCCCTCCCCAGCGCGCGTGCCTTCGGCGCGCCTATGTCGGGGGGCTGCGCTGATCACAGGCTACTTTTTGGACTTGGCATGATTTTTCAACACTGTGGTCTCAGCCTGCGTTGCAACAACAACAAAACACCCTGCACGTATTAGCTGCAAATATGTTTGTTTGAAGAGATTATTGTATAAACAGATAGAGTGATAGACGTAGGATTCGTCTAAGTGTCACGAAATGATGAGATTCTCGTACGTTTGGGGGATTTGGGGATTATTGATCGTACATCGTACAGAGGTCAAAATTATCGTACAGGTACGATGATTATCGTACAGGTACGATGATTATCGTACGTCTGGCAACGCTGCCGGGATATGCTCTGCTGTAGCCACTGTGCTGTGACCAGGGATGTGCTCTGCTGAATCTACTGCGCCGTGACCGGGGAATGAGCTCTGCTGACCTGACGAGTTATGCATAACGGAAAGCCGGGTGATGCTGCACTGCACATTAAAGCCGTGGTGGACTGGGAGGAGCACCTTTTGTTTATGATCGAGACTGAAGCTTCGTATGCATTTGCAATACCAGAGTAAATCTCGTAGAGGAAGATCGATTCCCTACTGGGAGAAAGTAGGGAACTCATGGTGCCTCTTTTCTGCAACCATTCACCTCTAGAATACCCCCCAAAAAAAACTTAATTCAAGCATATGCTGAAGCCAGAACCACCCGCGAGCATTTTTCGGTTGAAAAGACGTTTAAATTTGAAAGTGAAAGTTTTTTCACCCACTATTTGCAGACGTTTATTGAACTTTCAGATTTAGACCATATTTCACCAGGATCTTAAATTAAAATATCAGCGCGCACACGGGATTCGAACCCCGCTTTCCCACCTTCAAGCCAGTCCGCTCTAGCGCTGAGCTATACATTTTCTTATATTTTGAAGGACGGCAACAGCAGAACTGATGATTATCGCCATTTTGCCTGAAGCATGCGACGGGAGACGATAGTGTCGCATCTTGCATTTGCAATGCGCATCTTTGGCAACGCTAGACCAGCCACGCGCATGCGCAGTATAGCATGGAAGGCCGGTGGCCAGCCAGGTAGCTAGCGCGCTACTCAGCATGGCCGGAAAAGTTTACAAGGGTTATACTTTATCTAAATGACTGGGATTGGATCGATGGATTGGATGCGTAAGAGAGGAACCATGCTATGAAAAAGAAAAGGTTGACTGGAAACTGGGACTAGAGGCATGTTGTTAAAACCCGAATGGACACGGGAGAGGGAAGCGGCCGTATGCCGTATGCCGTATGCTAAGGGATTGGCACCCGGCCTGAAATGAGTGCAGCAGCAATGCCGCAACGTTGACTGAAACCAGGGACTAAATGCATGTTTGATAATACCCGACCGGACGCGGGAGAGGGAAGCGGCCGTATGCAACAGGGCAGAGTTGCTCGGGGATTGGCACCCGGCCTGCAATGAGTGCGGCCGCCGGAAGAGACGCCGGCTGAAAAGGGGGGATACGACCTGAAACCTGGGGCAGGGCTGTTTGGGCTGCTGCCGTGGGGAGCGTCCTCGGCCGGGCATCGATGTCGATGAGGGACCCGACCAGTGAAGACATCGTTGCGATCAGGGGATCTTGGAGCCTGGAGGGGCTGGAGCCTTGGCGCGTCCGCCGAGGAGCCGGCGGTCGTGGTGCGCTTCGCTGGGCCTTTCTTGGAGGTGGACTTCTGGGCTCTTTTGCTGCGGCCACGGCCTCCGGAGTGCTGTGCGGACTGAGATCCGGGGGAGGTGGACTTCTGGGCTCTTTTGCCGCGGCCACGGCCTCTGGAGTGCTACGCGGACTGAGATCCGGGCGAGACGACTTGGACCTCCGTGGCGCTGGATCTCCTTTTGCGGCTGCGGCCCCTGGTGAGAGGAGCGCCCCTTGTGACGCCGAAGATGAAGCCTGGGGATTGGAGATTTGCCCGGGGCTGGTCGGGGCGTTGATCGTGCTCTGGAGGAAGGCGTCCAGGCGGGGTTGACCCTTTGCTGCTCGTCTTCAGACTCAGACATGATGATGGACTGAATGAAGCTTTTTGCTCTGGAGATGCTGGATGAATGCGTGATGCTGACACAAGGTGAGTGATGACTGCACAAGTGTGATTTAAGCTGTGGTGATGGGGGCTTTATATAGTACCAGGAGAAGGGCATTTATGATGTCATAACTGATGTCATTTATGATGTCATAACTGATGTCATTTGGGAGAAGGGCATTTATGATGTCATAACTGATGTCATTTATGATGTCATTTATGATGTCATAACTGATGTCATTTGGGACGTCATGGAGAAGGTGACGTCGGAGATGGAGACGTCATTTAGTGACGTCATTTGGGCTGAGGGTTATGACAGCATGGGGTGCTCTATTAATGCCTTATTTGGTCTTCCATGATTGAACTACAGTCTGCGACTACACATGTAATGGTTCGTGCACAGAGAGGAATGTCGGGAAAGAGATGGCTGTTTGGGGAAGCTCCCATTTATTAACATTTCAACAAAACAAGCATTACGGTAGGCTATAAGAAGCTCCCATTTATTAACATTTCAACAAAATAAATACCGTAGCTATAAAAAATAAAACAATAATAATAATAATAAAACAATCCTCAAAAGGATAATGTGCTGTAAACAATAAAACAATCCTCAAAAGGATAAAGTGCTGTAAACAATAAAACAATTCTCAAAAGGTTAAGGTAAGGTGCAGTAAATAACTGGAAAACAATAATATAACAATCCTCAAAAGGATAAGGTGCTGCCAACAATGAAACCAGGTACCGTAATCCTTGTCTTCATCTTTTAGGTGAAGGTGCAGCAAACGGCTGTAAACAGAGTCAAAGTCAAGTCACTAATCCTCGTCTTCCTCTTCTTCCTCCGTACTGAAACCAGCAAAGTCCTCAACTTCAGTGTCGGAAACGAACAGGTTCAGGGTGGCTTCGTCAACCACTCTCCTCTCTCCTTCGTTGTCGCTCTCAAAACCAACGAACTCCTCTTCGTCACTGTCGGAATCGAACAGCCTCTGAAGGCCCTCAGCTGTGGCGGCGTCCTCCTCTTCATCACGCAGCAGTCCAGCCTTTCGGAACCCGTTGGTGATCGTGGATGTTTTAACACTCCTCCACGCTGTCAGGACCCACTGGCAAACTTGTGCGAAAGTTGCTTTTCGCATGCGCCCTGTTTTTGTGAATGATTTGTCGCCGCTCGTCATCCACGTCTCCCACTCAACGCGTAGTGCCACTTTGAATGCGCGATTGACACTGATGTCGAGTGGCTGCAGATGCTTGGTCGTGCCCCCAGGAATCACAGCTGGAATGGAGTTTGTGGTCTTGATGGCTGCTTTCACCGAATCTGTTATATGAGCCCTCATGCTGTCCAGAACGAGCAAAGCTTTCTTTTGGTGAAAGAATCCTCCAGGGCGCTTGACGTAGCACTCAGCCAACCACTCCTTCATGACACTTTCCATCATCCACCCTTTCTTGTTGACTCTGACGCATATCCCACTGGGAATTTTCTCTTTCGGCATCGTAATCCGCTTGAAAATCACCATTGGCGGCAGCTTTGCTCCAGATGCTGTGCAGCCGAGAACACAAGTGAAATTCGTTCTCTCGTGCCCAGTGGTTCTCAATGTGATCGACGATTCACCTTTCTTGTTAACAGTGCGAGTGAGTGGCAGGTCGAACGTCAAAGGCACTTCATCCATGTTTATGATCTGCTCCGGTTCGATGGAATATTCCTTGATCTTCCTTTGTGTGTATTCGCCGAAGTTTGCGATTTTCTCCTGGTAGTCGGGAGGGAGTTGTTGGCACACAGTCGTCCGCGCCCTGACGGACAGTCCCTTTCGTCTCATGAATCGGAAGCACCAAGATGGCCCACCTCTGAAATGTTCAATTTTCATCTCGGTGGCGACTGTTTTGGCCTTCAGTCGGATCTGCACCGTGGAAACGCCTCGGCCGTCTGCTCTCTGGGTCAACACCCAGTCTTCAAGGGAATCTTCTAGTTCCGGCCATCTGCTTTTATGGCCTCTGAAGGACTTTTTGGTCTTCTTACACTGAGACAGTTCCTCCTGCTGCTTCTTCCAACGTCTCACCATCGACTCATTGATGCTCAGGGTACGCGCTGCTGCTCTGTTTCCCTCTTTTAGTGCGAGTTCGACTGCTTTCAGCTTGAAAGCTGCGTCGTGTGAATTTCTGCGTACCTTCCCCATTGTAAGTGAGAGAGAGACTGCTCGTCTTGTTGTGATTCCGGGCGGCTGATGAACTTTGAACCGGTAGGAGTAACCGGTTGATTTCCGCCAATGATGTCAAGTCTTTAATACACAAAGGCAATTCAAGGTGCTTTACAAAAAAATAATCGAAAAAACAAGCAGCAAAGCAATGCACATAAAATGTGCTGATGAAGCTGTGTAACCTGTAAAATCCATCGATTTTGGAGGTCACCGAGTGGCCGTTTGCTTACCGTAATTACCATATGTAAGGGTTCACGCACAGAGGGGATTGTTGGCTGTTTGAGGAAGCTCCCATTTACCGTATTACCATAACATTTCAACAAAACAACATAACACAACACCTTTGTTTATTTCGACAGTGCACACAGTGTCCGCGGTGTGGTGAAAAGAGGGCAACAGAGGAAATTAAAACAGAAGTGGATTTATAGGTAGAAAGAGTGCTAAAAAAGAGAGATTTTATTTGTATTTGGAATTTTTTTTCTGAAAAAATCCATAGATAAGCCGCACCGTTATATAAGCCGCAGGGGCCAAAAAACGGGAAAAAAGCCGCGGCTTATAGTCCGGAATTTACGGTATATAAAGCGAAGCTGACTGACAAGTTATTTGGCCTGTGATCTGACTATTCTATCCAGTGGGCATCTCAGCCTGCCTATTTTCGACGCCTAAGCGGAAATCGCTTTCTGGCAAATGGCCAGCGGGAGTCACAATAATAATAATAATAATAATAATAATAACAATAATAATAATAACCACGCAAGGGGCCATTCTAACACCCCTGGCCCATGGAGCTTGTCTGAGCATCAGCTAGAATGAGCGTTACTGCATAACTTTCGGACCGAAGCCAGACGGCCCAGGGAATGCTGACGTCTCTCCGTGTTAAGCTACCCGGTCTTAATACACCACTTCCTGTTCTTAACGAATTTCAAAGTAAAATGCCTCTGGCATTTCTTCAGAAGCAGAATCAGAATGACTTTAATTCTCAGCCTGCCTATTTCCGACGCCTAAGCGGAAATCGCTTTCTGGCAAATGGCCAGCGGGAGTCACAATAATAATAATAATAATAATAATAATAATAATAATAATAATAATAATAATAATAATAACAACAACAATAATAATAATAACCACGCAAGGGGCCATTCTAACACCCCTGGCCCATGGAGCTCGTCTGAGCATCAGCTAGAATGAGTGTTACTGCATAACCTTCGGACCGAAGCCAGACGGCCCAGGGAATGCTGACGTCTTTCCGTGTTAAGCTACCCGGTCTTAATACACCACTTCCTGTTCTTAACGAATTTCAAAGTAAAATGCCTCTGGCATTTCTTCAGAAGCAGAATCAAAATGACTTTAATGATCCCCGAGGGGAATTCGGGACAGGTTACAGTAGCTCGCTCACAGAACACACATAGCTTAAAATAAAATAAACAGTAGTAAATGCAATGCAAATGCAATATTAAGCAATAAGCAGAAGAAAGAAAAAGAAAAAAAAAAAAAAAAACACAACATAGCATAGAATAACTAGTAAATGCGCTAGAAGCAAAAATAAGCGGAATGTCTAAGTAGCAAAATACAAAATACGTCAGGTAAGTATACATTCCGTGTCAATTATCATTATTGCACCCTGGACTATATTAAGTCGGCTTGCCCTATACACTACACGTGGCTCAGCCAGGCACAGTTAACCTATCGGCTGTGAGCGTCTCCGAGGTGCTCTTTTAAGAGAGGCATTAAATAGACCAATGGCCACAGGCAGGAATGATTTCCTGTGCCTCTCCGTACTGCATCTAGGTGGAATCAGTCTCTCACTGAATGTACTCCTGTGTTCGACTAGCACGCCGTGGAGTGGGTGCGAGTCATCGTTCATGATGGAGTGTAGCCTGGACAACGTTCTCTTCTCTGACACCGCAGTCAGAGAGCCCAGATCCAGCCCCACAATGTCCCTGGCCTTACGGATCAGTTGTTGAGTCGTTGGCATCCGCTGCCCTCAGCCTGCTGCCCCAGCACACAATAGCATACAGGAAGGCACTAGCCCCCCTTCTGCCCCTTCTCGTCCATGGCTCACTACGTCAAGCTCAGGCCTCGGACCGGCCCCTCGGCTCCCCTGTTCCTCATCGCACCCTGTCACCACATGACAAGATCCTGGTTCACCCTGCACCTCAAGCAGACGCTCCAGCAATGCAACCTCCCGACGAAGAACTACTCCAGCCACTCCTTCAGGATCGGAGCGGCCACCTCGGCCGCCGAGCAAGGAGTGTCCTCCGCCTCCCTCCAGCAAATGGGCCGCTGGTCCTCATCGGCTTTCTCCAGCTACATCTGTTCCTCACCGCACCTTGTCACCACATGACAAGATCCTGGTTCATCCTGCACCTCAAGCAGACGCTCCAGCAATGCAACCTCCCGACAAAGAATACTCCAGGCCGCCGAGCAAGGAGTGTCCTCCGCTTCCCTCCAGCAAATGGGCCGCTGGTCCTCATCGGCATTCTCCAGCTACATCCGCCCGGAGCAGGCGGCCATACTGGCGGCCCAAAGAACCCTCCTCCCTTAAATCGGTGAGCATGGCAACAAACAGTGTCCCGGACTTCCGTGCCGAAAAATGTCTCGTTGGTGGTGGCCCCCCGAAAGCATGGCGCCCAGTAAGGCGCAGTAAATTCCCCGGTTCATTTTTGGGGGGGGATAGAGAAAGAGAGAGTCGGAGAAAGTCAGGGTAGTTGCGCCAAGGCAGCCAAGTAGGCCAAGCCGGGAAGCGCCAAGCTAAACTTTAATGTACCAAGATCGAAGGCCCGACCGAGTTGGGAGCGCCAGCCGCAAATAGCTGTAAGTCGCTAAAAAGGTTGAAGGCCGGAAAAGTACAATCGCGAAGCGCCAAGGCGGCCAGGTAGGCCAAGCTGGGAAGCACTATCGCGAGGTGCCCGACCGAGTTGGGAGCGCCAGCCGCAAATAGCTGTAAGTCGCTAAAAAGGTCGAAGGCAGGAAAAGCATGTACCAAGGCCCGACCGAGTTGGGAGCGCCAGCCGCAAATAGCTGTAAGTCGCTAAAAAGGTCGAAGGCCGGAAAAGTACAATCGCGAAGCGCCAAGGCGGCCAGGTAGGCCAAGCTGGGAAGCGCTGTCGCGAGGTGCCCGACCGAGTTGGGAGCGCCAGCCGCAAATAGCTGTAAGTCGCTAAAAAGGTCGAAGGCAGGAAAAGCATGTACCAAGAACGAAGGCCCGACCGAGTTGGGAGCGCCAGCCGCAAATAGCTGTAAGTCGCTAAAAAGGTCGAAGGCCGGAAAAGTACAATCGCGAAGCGCCAAGGCGGCCAGATAGGCCAAGCTGGGAAGCGCTATCGCGAGGTGCCCGACCGAGTTGGGAGCGCCAGCCGCAAATAGCTGTAAGTCGCAAAAAAAGGTCGAAGGGAAAAGTACAATCAACTACTGGCGCCTGCAGATCTCAATTAACCTCCGGTAATCAGATCTTCCTTTTGGGGGATCTCCTAGCCTATGCAGGTGCCCTCCTCTTGCCTCAAGAGCAGCGCCACTGGCCAATGGAGTCAAGCGCCAAAGTATTTGCCATGCATGCCGATTGCTAAATAAAGTTTGTCTAATCCTACCAACTGGCCTCTCATGATTGAAGTGAGGTCTCCAGACCATATTTCAAGCTGAAGGCCACTCATGCATAATCCGATCATCCCCTGACGACAGTCAAGTCCTAGCATAACGTGGTCAGTCAAAGTCCTAGTATGACGTCTGCTATGACGTCTGCTATGACGTCAGTTAATCCTCATATATATAGCAAGGGTTCTACGTCACCTCTCTCTCTCTGGCCGATCATAGCAGGAGTAGCTTCACGGCAGTCCATCTCCCTCGAAGCCGTCCTCCGAAGCGTTGTTTTGCCCCACCCACCTCCCCAGTCCGCCACCAACGAGTCTTGACTCCTGATCCCCCACGGGGGGGGGGGATCTCCTAGCCTATGCAGGTGCCCTCCTCTTGCCTCAAGAGCAGCGCCACTGGCCAATGGAGTCAAGCGCCTAGCCTATGCAGGTGCCCTCCTCTTGCCTCAAGAGCAGCGCCACTGGCCAATGGAGTCAAGCGCCAAAGTATTTGCCATGCATGCCGATTGCTAAATAAAGTTTGTCTAATCCTACCAACTGGCCTCTCATGATTGAATTGTATTTATCTTCATGGCCTGATAGCAGATTTAGCAGTTTTTCATGGCTAATTGTAGTTTGACAACACACTCGCATGCTTTAGTAGGCTTTCCACTGAAACAAGACCTGCTTTAGTAAGCTTTCCACTGAAACAAGACATGCTTTAGTAGACTTTCCACTGATACAAGACATGCTTTAGTAGACTTTCCACTGAAACAAGACCTGCTTTAGTAGACTTTCCACTGAAACAAGACATGCTTTAGTAGACTTTCCACTGAAACAAGACCTGCTTTAGTAGACTTTCCACTGAAACAAGACATGCTTTATTAGACTTTCCACTGAAACAAGACCTGCTTTAGTAGACTTTCCACTGAAACAAGACATGCTTTAGTAGACTTTCCACTGAAACAAGACATGCTTTAGTAGACTTTCCACTGAAACAAGACATGCTTTAGTAGGCTTTCCACTGAAACAAGACATGCTTTAGTAGACTTTCCACTGAAACAAGACATGCTTTAGTAGACTTTCCACTGAAACAAGAACCCAAAACGTTGCTAATTACTCTTGGATGTGAGGCCTTTGCTCTGCCTGAGAAAAGCGACGCATAAAAATGAGTAGAGCAATTTTTATATTCATGCTGGGGCATTTTGGAACCTGCACGCTGTTTCAATTCCAAGTCAGAGATGGAATTCATTATTGTGTCAGTATCTGTGACTTTGCCCTGAGGAGGAAGAGACAATGAATACAACATCTTATGATTTGATTCATTACAACATGCCCTAAGGCACAGACTTGTGAGCCCTCTCTCACAGGTGTTACAATTCAATATGACCAGCTTGGCTGGTATTGTGCTAAACAAGACAAAAACATCAGCTCTCTTCAGAATATATCAAGGATGCACGGCTTGTCTCATTTCAGAAAGGTCTGAGCTTTCAAATTAGCATTCACAAAGACACCGAGATAGATAGCAAGACAGTTAATTAGATATGCAAATTTTGACACATGTATTGATTAGTTTGATTGACAGGCATAATTCCTGCATTCACAGACATTTAATAGGGCTGGAATAGAAATATTGTTTATGCAAATATTTTTGTAATGTCTGTGAATAATATACATTGGCATTTGGAAGACAAGCAAATAGATGAAGAATATGCATGAAATCTAAATATATTAATATCATACTATCTTGTGGTCAAATTAATCCGTCAATTAATTTGCTACTGCATGAATTCAAATACCTCATTACACACGCATACAAATCTATGGCACTTTCTGAATATAAAGTTATTTTTTACTCCAAATATGCCAAGAAATGTGATGAGAACCTTTGGAACTACATTCTGGCAACTTTCTCATTATTTACACACTCGGTTACTAATGCACAACTTAAGTCACTGGAATGAATTTCAAAGATTTTGTGGCAAGTAGAGTGTGAGGACTCCCAAATTGGGCCAAAAGCACAAATACTGTATGTCATCACAATAAATCCCAGTTATACAGTATTTACAGTAATGGGGGGTGGAGAGAACTGACATGTATCTGGTAATGACGCTGTGCCCATTTCTCAGGAGTGGTTTCTGGGTAAGCCCCTCCACGATGCGGAGTCAACCATCATCCATCATTACGCCTTTGCAGAGAATCCCTCTGTCTTCAAGTACCCAGACTTTGCTGCTGCTTGGGCCTTAAGCATCCCGCTTGTTGCACGGTTAGTTTGTGTATCTGTAGACTTGAACCTGTAGGTTGTTGAGTTCATGTCACAATGCAGTACTGTTTTCTGCTCAACAAATTGGCTATTCACTATATCATTTCATTGTGCACTGCTTTAGAATTGCTGAAAACACTGTTTTTATTATTATTTTAGGCTTGCAAACAAAGTGAGAGACGAGCCACTTAAATCTGACTTCACTATTGACCTGAAACATGAGGTAAGATAACAAATTTTGCCATTAGGTTTTGTATTGAACATCCCAATGAGGTTCCTATAGGCTTTCAGCCATTTTCTCTTATTGATTCCTTGTTTCTCACACTCATGTCAACACCAGCCTACTGTCATTTATTTGTGCATAGAGCAAGGCATGAAATTCATCTAACCTTGAAGCAAAATCTCATTACTTCCTACAATTGTCATGGTGCAGTATTGAGGTTCTTATTTCTTCACAAGGGAATACCATCGAATTTCAGTCCAGGAGGGAACGATGGATTTTGACACTGGATAGACAGGGAATCAAGCTGCTCTGCTGGATTAGGTGGTTCAGTTACAGATGGCATGGAGTTCTTTCGCCAAGATCCAGGGAAAATATTGTATAGCCTTTCCACATGGGAGCATTACTATATTAAGCTATAAGTTTGTCTTTTTTCTTTTTTGCTAAATGTAAGCACTTGCTAGACTGGTGCTAGGACCCTGGGGATGTCAGTGGCAAAGTGAACGTTGAGGAAATGTTTAGGCAGAGAGGAACACCATGACATGAGTGTAGCTTTGCCCCCTGCAAACCATCGTTTCTAAATACTGTAACTGTCTGCAGGGACGTGCAGAGAACATTAGAGGGGCAGGGGCTCAAATTCATAAAAGGGCACTACAGCCGGAGGGCGGCGGCGGAAATTTGAGGCAATTTGAAGGCCAATTTAGGGGTATAACTCATTTTAAATATTCCGATTTTAACCAGATTTAGAGGAATATCTCATTTTAGGATGAGACTTTGACAAACATACATACCTGATTCACGTTGACTGACTGATATATCTGTCAGACTGTGTGCGCCTGTGCTGCTGCTGTCCGTCTGCATGGTTGCTCTGGCTGAGTGGAGTGCGCACTGCTGGAGTGGGTGGGGACGGGCCACGTGCGTTTTTGGGTTGGTGCCTTCAGGGGCGGTTTAGAAAAACACTGCTCCATGCAGAGGCCTATTACAAATGGTGCATTCAAGGCCAAGAGAGCTCGGAAAAGGCAATTCTCTTTGAATGATGCCTTCAGTGATAGCATGGAAAGGGCAATTTCCATACAAAGCATCATTAGAAATGCATTCATGGTCAGGAAAGGGCACTTTTTATTTTATTTTTTCATGTGTCTGAGCTGTTTGTTTTGTTCATGTGTTGTTGGAATGAAAATGAAAAATGTATTATAAGAAAAAAAAGAAAGAAAAAAAAGGCACTTTTTAAAGACTGAAAAAAAGGCAGGGGCTCAAGCCCCCTTTCATGTCTATGTGTGCACGTGCCTGACTGTCTGTGTTCCCAGAAGAGGTTGAAATTGTCAATGTAGGACAATGTAATGGCCTACATTACAATGTAGACAATTGCTGATATTCACAGTACTGATTGTGCTTTCAAGCTTTTTCACGTCAAGGACCCCTGAACTGACACAAATAAGATTAGATTTTAGCGTTTTGATGTTTTATTACAGAAAGTATATGAAACCCATGACCAAAACAGTCATACATTCTGTCATTGTCTTACTTACTTACTAAAGAATTAGAGTGAAAATAAATTATTCTCCTTTTTGCTGGGGGTCCCTGGACCCCACTTTGAGAACCACTGTTCTCTAGGCTATGAGAATGCTTAAATTGGTGGTTTCACCACATTACACAATATGCTTTTACTGTAACTTCTGCCATCTATCTCCTGAAAGCATACTCACCAAATCCTGGATCTTTTTTGTATTCTTACAGGAAAGTGGTAATCCTCACCACTCTTTTTTCCTCCCTCTCCCTCATCCCCTTTTCTCCTTTGTTAGCCCTAGTACACTCACCAGGCTTTTTCAGATTACCTGACACACTGTTGTTCCTAGAGCACGACTGGAGTATTTACCTTGAAAGACAGAAATGATCCTCGCGTCTTAATTTAAAATAAGGCGTTTTGTGTCTACAAGGTGTCGTATCGTGACTCATAATCGGGACAAAATCAATCTCTGTCACCGCAGGTGGCGCTGTACATCTGGGAGAACGGGAAAGGTCCACATCTGACTGCTGTGCCTGAGCTGTGCACAGAACCGGACAACGTGCCTCGAGCCCAGCAGTGTGCCACCACCCTCAGCAGCCTGCCTCCCCTGTGTGTGGGTACCTGCTCCCTCCATCACTCTTAAAAGCATCATTCAGAGAAGGGAAGACGATGATGGTTGTATTACTGAAAAATTGCTGTTGTATATCAGCTGTGAAATGATCATTCTTGTGTTTGGCTTCTTATTTGTCAGATGATAGGAAGGAAGATGAAACAATTGTTTCATTGTGAGGGAGCAAATGACTAGGAGGGTGAAGGGCGGGCCAAGAGTGGCAGTGGCAGATTTAAAGGGACAATAATGCCAGGGGAAATAGTGAACACTTTTATAGGCAGACTTTGTTTTGTGGTCAGAGGCATAGTGGATTTAATATTTTGTGGAGTGCACCGTGCCGCGCAAGAATGGCAGTTGAGAGTGAACAGCCAGGTAAAAAGAAATATCTGGATCTGGGCCAGAAATCGTAAAAAAATGAAATAAAATCCTTTCAGAGGGTTTGTGGTCCTAATTCGATGAAACCGCTGTGAAGGGAGATGCCCGCTTGATAAATCCACTGACATAGGCACACTCTGACACACACTGTAACATTTGGATTAGGTGGCTGGTGAGTAGTCCCGCCTGTCTGACGGCCCAGTATAGATTTATGCCTGTTCTGTATGGTCACCGTTTGTGGGGTAGTACATCATTCCTTTGACATCTGAAACGGGCTTCTGTAAGAATTCTCGCCCCGGACCTATTAGAGATTGTTACACCACATCCTGTGTATTGGTAAATGCTCCGTCAGAATTTGCACTGTAGCTCACGCTGAAGACATTTTTTAATGCATTCTTTCTGTTGTTGATTTAGTTAATCTCTTCGTGTGTGATATACTGTATATATACAGTATAGATTTTTTTTAGCTCGAGCAAAACCATTTCAGCATCCTGACAAGTGCACTTCTATTTTAAGTTGTAGGTCTATTTAGTGATAAAGGGCACAGTGACGCTCCAGTTCCAATTTCGCTCTGTCGCTCTCTTTGCTTTTATTCCTCCACATGCCATCACTCCGGTTCTCATCGTTTGCTATCATCCCTACAGTATTTCCAAGCCGTTGATATGCAGGAAATGCACACCTAATTCAGCGTAAAGCCCTGACACTTCTAGATAATGCTGTAGTTAATATCAGCAGAGTGCATTGTGTCCCTGCAGGTTCAGATGAAGAACCAAAGTCAAGAGGGCCAACGGACCTGAGACCACATACAGAAACATCCAATTCAGATTTCACTCTCAGATGGCAACCACCACTGATTGCTACCACACTTACATAGCAAAGAAAGTTACTCTGGTGTCTGGATCTCAAGTTTCAACCATGTGCCTGCATAGTAGTTACAATTATATTTGATTATACAGTGTTTGATTTGTGCAGCATTTTCATGGGAACATTTCTTTGATTCTTGTCTCTCCCTGCTTTCTCCAAAGGGGGAGCCAGTGAATACAGAGGATATATTTGTTGCTGTGAAAACGTGTAGGAAGTTTCACAGTGATCGAGGTGAGTCATACACCCAAGATGAGCCACCAAAGACAGAACATTTTCCTGAAATGGCACATATTTTTCTCCTGTGTTCTCTCATAATGGATTTGTCATACCTCTGACATCTGTGACTGTGTAAGTGCTTTTTCTCATTATCATGATAAAGTCTTTAACTAAATTGTTCTGCTGTCATGTCTTGAGGCCTGAATTGTAAACCGAGTGGAAGCTGAAAAAATGCTCTGTATATGGTAGCATCCCCCCTTGATGTAGGAAATGCAACATCCAGCATATTTTAAAACATCACTTGACGTTTAGCCATTTCTTGGCGAGCTATGCTTGACATTAGGCTATATACTGTAAATCTGCTTCTCTTCCAACTTGATAAAAAATGTGGCAAGTTGAATGGATAGATTGTATTGCAGATTTCAGAGGGATCAGACAAAATCTACACCATGTTCAAATGATGTCACACAAAACTAATTGCACTGATTATCTTAATTACCATATCCTCTGCCAAGTTATCTTGATCATAAAGTTAGCAGGATTAAAATTAATATTAGAAGATTATCCTAGACCCATAAGGGATACACATGAAAGAGCCTCTCATCTAATTTACTGTTTCACTATGTTTTAAGTCCTTCTAATTTCCTAAAGGGGTGTTTTTCTAGTTGTTTTTGTAAAAGAAAGAAAGAATGGTATTAACATAAAATACACACTGCAACTTTTTAGATATCAGAATTAAAATATTATTGGATTTTGACTAATTGCTTTTTATGGCAGCTCTGGGGAGCACATAGGAATAGTTCATCCCAAAATAAAAATGTCTACTCAATGTTATGCCCACACACAGCGAGCTAGCCTTCTCCAAAACAACTGTGAATGGGGGGAAAAATTAGAGTTCCAAAAAAGGGGGGGGGAAATGCCATAAAATTATGCTAAACAGCATAACCCAAGTGTTAAAGTCGAGCTGAACCCAAAAATGACTTTTCTTTTCTTTTAGTTCAAATTTAATAATGTATGCAAAACAAATAACAACAATCTAATTTCTTTAGTTTTTCACACTTTTTCACATCAAAAGTTCGTTTTTCAAGATTTCATTGATAACAGTAATTTACAGTTTGCTGACGTCACCTAGTACTATCAAATTTCTACCCCATTTCAACCAATCATTTCACGACATGCAGCTGTCAATCAAATCTTCATTTCAGGATCATTTTCTCTTCCAAATGAAGGGGAAAATGGCGCCTAGTGCCTGTCATCTGGCAGAGTTTCTAGCTCATAAACTAACTACTAACTTGAGCAATTATGCAAACTAAATCAAACAGTAATGTCTAAGAATGCAAAGAAATGTAACTGGCTCGTTAAAACATGCATTCCAGGAATGTTATTTACAGTTATAACGATAATGGCGCGCGCCTCCAAGCCTGACAGCTTCCCTGGCTGTCAGGGGTCGTCTCTCGGAGATTCCAGGCGGGCGGGCAGCACCTATGGATCGGATTGTCCGCTCGCTCCGCACGAAGCAGCTGGCTCCCTGGTACTCTGCGGATCCCACTCGCGCAGCATGACAACAGGCTGAATCCCACTTGATTTGGGGGTGGAACACGCCAGGATTGGCCAATGCCAAAGCCAGTCCTCAGAATTGTCAAATAAAATCATCGACACGTATATGGTCTGCCTCTCAATTCGTTTTCAGTGTCCGACGCTCGCGCTGGTGCATTCCGTTCCCGTTCACTTCGACTTTAAGATCACACTTGGGGCTGAAGAGCCTAATATTTACCTCATCAAGTTTTGCAAACATTGGGAGGATTGAAGAAAACATAAGATGTTGTCCTACTCTCCATGTTAATTTTCATCTATTCATCTATCTGTCTCTACTAATATAATTCTATAAACATTTTCTGTGGTCTTTAGTGTTTTTATGCCTCCGCCGGCGGTAGCCAGGCCGGAGGCATTATGGATTCGGGTTGTCCAGAAAAGTACGGACCGTACGTCCGACCGTCCCATGTTCGTTAACGCGATATCTGAGGAACGCCTTGACGGAATTTCATCAAATTTGCCTCAAACGTCGACTTGGACCCAAGGATGAACTGATTAGATTTTGGTGGTCAAAGGTCAATGTTTAAGGTCACTGTGACCTCACGAATGCCATTCTCAAGTTCGTTAACACGATATCTCAGGAACGCCCTGACGGAATCTCTTCCAATTTGGCTCAAACGTCGACTTGCACACAAGGATGAACTGATTAGATTTTGGTGGTCAAAGTTCAATGTCTCTGTGACCTCACGATCGCTGGTTTCATGCTCGTTAATGCGATATCTCAGGAACGCCTTGACTGAATTGATTCCAATTTGGCTCAAACGTTGACTTGGACTCAAGGATGAACTAGTTACATTTTGGTGGTCAAAGGACAAAGGTTAAGGTCACTGTGACCTCACGAATGCCATTTTCAAGCTTGTTAACACGTTATCTCCAGAACGCCTTGACGGAATTTCATCAAATTTGCCTCAAACCTCCAGTTGGACTCAAGAATGAACTGATTACATTTTGGTGGTTAACGGTCAAAGTTCAAGGTCACTGTGACCTCACGAACCCTATTTCCAAACTCGGTAACGCCATATATCAATAACACCTTGACGGAATTTCTTCACATTTGGCTCAAACATCAAAGTCTAGACAGACATGAATGTCGACTGCTCACTTGTTGGCGGAGGCATATATCCGCTGTGTGGTCGTTCTAGTTTGCTTTTGTTTGCTTTTTTGTGTGTGTGCACAAAATGAAAATAAAACATACTGTATCTGGGAGGGAATGTATTGCAATTTATGAAATAACTTGAGTGAATTAATCATTTACTCAGGGAACAAACCAGTCCACATTGCACAGAACCAGAGGTCTGCCTGTTGAGGAACTTTTAACCACTGTATTGATTTTTTTCTCTCTCTCCTTCACCCTAGTTCCAGTGGTAAAGAAGACTTGGGAGAAAGATGCCTTATTTTTAGAGTACTACAGTGACCATGCTGATCCTTCAATACCAACCATCAATCTAGGAGTACCTAATACTGAAAGAGGTCAGTTCTCCCATTGCAAACTTGACCTCTTGGGCCAAAGATGCCCCAAACAGATGCTGGGTAATCATTCAGAATTAGAATCAGAAATACTTTATTGATCCCCCAGGGGAAATTGGGTAGCGCTGCAGTTGCCCACATTGTAGAAGGGAAATATATATAAACCTAGAAACACTCGTAAAAAAAAATAATAAGTAATTCAAATATGTGCATTATCCTACAGTATATAACAACAATAATGTAGAAATATACAGTATCAGAATATTTACATGATACTAAAATATATACAACAGAGTAGTTGTTGCACATAAGTAAGAAGTAAAGGCAAGTAATTGCAGTAAGTCAATAATTGCACATAGTAACAGTGTAAAATTGTTATGCCACAGTTGAATTATTGCACAAAATGACCCTAGTCAGTATTGCACGCTTGAGATATACATTATAAATTATAGGTTATGAGTTGCTGACAGCGGTGGAAAAAGTCCAAGGGCCAGTCTATTGACTCGAGGAGTTTGAGTTTGATGGCCACAGGCAGGAATGACCCCGTGCACCTCTGTGGTGCATCGCGGTGGAATGAGTCTTGTAATGAATATACTCCTGTGCTTGAGCAGCACATCATGGAGTGGTTTGGGAGACATTGTCCAAGATGGCATGTAACTTGAACAGCATCCTCCTCTCTGACACTGCCGTCAGAGAGCCCAGCTCCACCCCCCACAATGTCAGCTGGCCTTGAGGATGAGTTTGTTGAGTCTGTTGGCGTCCGCTGCCTACAGCCTGCTGCCCCAGCACACGACAGCAAAGAGTGAGGCACTGGCCACCACAGACTCATCAAATGTGTCGAAGCACCTCAGCCTCCTCCCTCTGGCCCTTCTTGTAGAGGGCTTAGTGTTCTTAGCCCATGTAATTCACCCATGTAAATGATCAATCTTATTCAAAGTTCGAAATAATTGCATTTTTGTGTAGTTCGTAATGCATAAGTGAGATCTGTTGGTATTATGTTCACTGCATGTCATGTTAGTCAGGTTACCGTTTTTGTGCTCCATGTTGTTTATTCATGAGTTTGAGGCGCTCCTCCCTGACTGAGAGCTATAAACGGCACATTTACTCACCAAAAGTGGACTAATATCCTCTGCTCTGAAGACTGGAGGAGTGTTAGTATTTTATAATGGAGATGTTTGCTCCAGATCCTCGTTTGTTCCAGTGGTGGTGATAAGGTAACATTAGTTCGCTCTACATTGAGAGGGACCAGTAGTTTGGGCACCTGGTAAGGACGCCCCCCGGCTCCTTCACTTTTTGAGGTAGTCTCTCAAGCCAGTCTATCGCTTCCACAATCTTCGAATGCTCCAGAGACAGTCTGTACTTCAGCCCTTAAAAATTTGCCTAGAGGAAGTTGTCATCTTCCAAAGAAGTCCGATGGTATTCAACCAATCACGACACATGTAAACAAAACTGAGGCAGGTGATTGGAGAAATTATCAGATGTCCCGTCTTGAGCGGATGTCCCGCCTACCTTCCGTTTTGACCAACTTTCTCCTCTATGAAGTACAGATGGGTAGGTGGGAGCATTTGCAAATTGCACGAGCCAACACGTGTTGCTTTAAGAGAGACTACTTCAGAGGTGTACCAGGCTTGGTTGACTGGGAGGAGACCTCCAGGGCAAATTTGAGGACCCTGGAGGGACTACATGTCCCCGCTGGCCTGGGAGCGTCTGCAGATCCCCCAGAGGAAAGTGAAGGATGTTGTTTGGTTAAAGCATGCTGAGCTGCTGTGATAAGCAGCAGGAAACAGGTGGAGGGATGGATGCTCCTAATTAAAATGTCTTTTACCGTGCCTTCAAGTCAGAGATTATTTTGGTTTGGCAACTTCACTCGTTTATCACACAATTGCATCACTAGCCCTCTTGAGATGATATTGATGCCATTTGATCTACAGCCCCATATATTTTTCAAGTCTAGGTTTATGATTAAATTGTCACATTCATTTATGAATTTGATAAGATGAAACTTCAATGATCCCTGTGGAGAAATTGGGTTGTTTCAATAGCAATTATCAGATATAACAAAGGGGGGAAAAAAGACTAACAGTAAACGGATGACAAACCATGGGAATGTGAATAATGTGCATTTACAGCAGATTGACATGATATGCCAATGTGTGCCATATTCATATGAACTGGTCTACAGAAGGCCATACCCATGCACAGAAAGTGCAGATGTGCAAGCTATGTATGTATTCACTTTACAAATGTGGATAACACATGCAGAGAATGTGCTGATCTACATCACTCGGTGCCCCCTTATCAAAACCCCATATGGAGATATCATATTCACAGAAAAATGACAATGTGCGGTGTCTGTTGTTCTCAATATCACTTTAATCATCGGAACAAGAAAAGACATGGCATAGCCACAGAATCATGTTTCATGCGTCAATTGATATGCAGAGAATGTGCAGACATATGTAAAGATCAGAAACGAGTTTGAGAGCAAATGTTGGAGAGCAAATCCCAGAGCATTGGAGTGCTAAAGGCAATACAGAGTGTAGTTTGTAAAGACAGTGCAGGCACTCTGCTTCAGCACCCTTCATTCTTTATTTGGATAAAGAATAAGCACTCTCCCAGTTGCCTGAGGCAGGGGTCATTTGGGCAGGAAGCGCTGTACAGTCTGATAACTGTCAGCAGAACACCTTTCTTGTTGCACTTTCTTGGAGGGGTGAGACATTGGCTGAAGGCATCGGCTTTTTAGCAGCATCAGCTCGCCACAAAGGGGGGGGAGGGAGGTGATCTCGAGGAGAGAGAGTTCAATTTAGTCCTCATCCTCCCTTCTGCTGTTTCCTCCAGGCAGTCCAGGCTCAGTCCTATAACATAGCCAGTTCTTTTAACCAGTTTGTTAATCCCCCCTACAATCCCCTGCCTAGATGCAGGCACCCACAGACTGTTACCTTGCCCTCCGGCTACAACAGATTGATAGAACATATGGAGTAATCCATTGCATACTGTATATTGGAAGATGGGAGCTTCTTCAAGGAGAAGTGTCTACCCTCTCTTGTGCAAGTGTGTTATCAGCCCAATCCGGTTTGTTGATGTTATTGATATGCAACCCCAGGTGCTTATAGGTAGGGATGGGGCGATATATCAACATTATATGTGACAATAATGTGGGGCAGAAAAATTAATCATGATATTGGCTCCATTTTATTCTGCTGTAGTCATCACAAATGAGACGGCTTGACCATCACAAGTTCTCAAGCTCTCCATCGAACTTATATTACTTCCACTTTATGATGGCATTTTTAAATTGTTTACATTCTAGCAAGCCAATGTCATTGCTGGAAAGATTTGGGACTCAGAAATTAACATGAGTCAGACTGTTGTCATTGAACTTTCATTTATTACATCGTACAGTATCATGGGTCCGTGTACTGGATCGTGAACCCCGGCCATTCATTAATACACAGGACAAGATGTTACTATCCCTTGTGCCAAAATCTCAGGTAAAACACATTTAGAAGCCCAATCCAGATTAAATACAAACTAACAAACAATATAACAAACAAGCTAACAGCAAGCGAACAAGCTAACAAACAATATACAAAATTAATCACCAGTTACCTACCCTAGCCACCAGCAGTATGAAGTCAAGAAGGCTTAACGTGTGTAATCCAGCATCTTGGAAACAGTAACACCCCCTCTATGCTACCACCGCACAACTCCATTTTACCTCACCATCTAATGCCTTCCATCAACCTAGTATTAACCTAGCAGCCTTATCGTGTATCAATGCTGCATGTCGCCTGTCCCTGCACGAGGGATTTCCAAAAGCCTTGATGAAGATTCAAGAGATTTATTTGTCACATGCATAATTGTACATGTACAGCAGCAGCAAAATGGGTTGCAACAACTGCGACTGTGCAAATAGCAAACGCAACCCTTGTGGCGGAGTAGAAGGATTTCTGCAGCACTGTGGAAATCTTGAACTTCCTTAGCTGCCTGAGGTGATAGAGCACTGCCTTGCCTTCTTCACCAGGGTGGAAATGAAACCTTCAGGGTGTGTAAAGGGCACCCGTGCGGGTGACCTGATGGAGCCGGATTTTCTAATTAGGCTAATTATCTAATGATGTGATGTCATCAGTGATGATGTCATAAGGGCACACACACACACACACACACACACACACACACACACACACACACACACACTAGAGCAGGGCTACCCGGCCCGTCGGACTCGGAACCCGAACCCGGCCCGACTTACGGGCCGGGTTCGGACAGAAACATTGAAGTCGCGTTCGGGCTCGGGCCGGGCTCGGTCACGTAATCAGTCACTTGTTTTTGCCTTCAAATATATCTATCATCAGCTCCTGAGCTAATTTACTACGGTAATGAAAGCACCTGAAGGCATCGAATGAAACACGCCCAGACATGCACTCTGCTGCCCTGCCCGGAGTCAGCTGCGTGTCGCCTCTTCAGCGCTGGTGTCGCGGACACCGTGCAGTACTTCTTTCAGCGATGTGGGACTGTGTGGGCAGTGCACGGCACGCACAAATTAGGCTGTTTGGTGCTTTGCTTTGTACATTACGTATTAATCATTGACTGCTTTGAATTACGAGGACTGATTTTGGTTTGGGATTATATAGGGCTGTTTATAGGCTGGACAGACTCATTGAATTATGCGCTCGCTGCGCTCCGAGGGGGGAAAAAAAAATCAGGTAGGGGGTTCGGGCCGGGCTCGGACAGATTATCAATTGACACCTGTCGGGCCGGGCCGGGCTCGGCTAATAATGTGACGGGCTCGGTCGGGTTCGGTAAGGAAAATTCAGCCCGAGCCCAGCTCTAACACACACACACACACACACACACACACACACACACACACACACACACGGAGGCATTGTGACAAGACTGATCAGTGATGTCACACACACAGGGAGGCATTGTGACAAGACTGATCAGTGATGTTATAGAGGGGCACACACACACACTCTGATGATGTCATCAGTGATATCATAATGGGACACACACACAAAAGGAGGCATTGTGCCATCACTGATGCAATAACATTTAGTGAGCAACACACACGCACAGTCAAACTTAAAATTGCCAGCACTAATTTCATATGACGCCTTTGGTTCAATTTTTTTTCAACGTGGAAGTATTGGAACTTGCTGCTGTACTTAATCTCATTAATTATGTAATTTCAAGTCTCCCTCTTCAAATGTTTATTTGTGTGTCTGTATGGAACCTAAATGTGTTTGTTTTTTATGCTGCCCTCTTGGCCAGGTTCCTCTTGTAAAAGAGATTTGAAATCTCAATGAGTATTTTACCTGGTTAAATAAAGGTTTAAAAAGAAATTGGGCAGGTGAGGCCGAGCTAGGCATCGAGCGTGCAAGATGCCTAGTATATATACAGTACTGTATGTCTACAAACTGTATTGCTCTGTCATCCTTATGTGAACGGAAACAACCCAAAGTGAACTTGCTTGATTAACCAATACTTTGTAGAGGGCCACATAATAGTATATTTTGGGAGACAAGCCGCGGGCCGCAATTGGCCCCCGGGCCGGACTTTGGACATGCCTGGTGTAAAGGAAGTAGAGCAGTGGACTCAGTATACTCACCTTGGGGGGTACTGGTGTTGAGGGTTCCAGAACTGGAGCCACCTGCCATCTGTCAGTCAGGAAGTTCTGGACCCAGGACAAGATCATAGTGAGGAGCTTAGCCCCATGGTCCCTGAGCTTGGTGCGCAGTCTGAGGGGAACTATAGTGTTGAATGAATCATCGATTACAGTTTACAGATTACAGTAGTTCAATGAACAGCAGACATGCATAGTTCCCCTTTCTGATGTGCAGGTGTGAGAGGGAGAATGTGGAGGACACAACAGAGCACTTTGGTTTAACTAAGGCATTAAACTCTCTGATTGCTTTTCTGTTTGCCTATTCTAATGCTCTTATTGAATGACATTAACATATTGGCTTATTGATCGCACGCCTCCCATCCCATTTTAAACCGTGAACTAATGCCCCTGTAATGAATGGTACTGTTGTGTATTTGCCATTACTGTTGAACTGGTTAAGATGCAGCATTTGCACATAATAACAGCAACTTTAAGAAGAAGTTAATCAAATGTGTTATAACTGTTTTAGTGCCACTTTTTGCTCATCCTGTCCACTAAGCTTTATTAGTCGGATAAAAAATAATACATAACAATACAAAACAAAACTCATACACACACACTATTCAACTCCCAGAACATCAAATGTGCCTAATTACGGAAACAGCAGATATGCATCTCATATTGCATTTAATGAGGCTAATGTTAATCAGCATTAATGTTAAACGGGTGCCATGGCAAACAGACCCAATATGTGTCGTTCCATCTGGTGTGGAGAGAGGGTCAGGTCATACTAAAATGATTTAATATTTGCTTATTGACTATGGCACTGTATAACATGACTTTTAGATCTTTTATAGATAATTTGGGTCTCCTGGTAAATTTTCCATATAAGTGATCCACCATGCATCACTTAAAATCAGACTTATTTGGTTTAAACCGCTCGCTAGTGCCCATAACATTGTATTTAAGTTTTTCTTTTTTACTGTGTGAATAACAGGCAAACAATTGTAAAAGTTGAGATTGTATCAAAACAAGAGCTGCTTGGTGTATTGGTTGAATTGAAGTGGCTTCTAAGGATTTCTAAAAGGTCTTATGTCCAACTAGATTGTTGAATGATGTTTGGTTGGTATGCTATTCTCTGTATGAGAGAGACTGGCATACTGGGGCCAGGGCAAGCAGCACTGCTGTGCTCATATTCACAGTTTGAACACTGCCATGCTAACGAGCTGGCTGTTAGCTGCTGGCTGTGCCATGGCAAGAAATTCCAGTGCAGGATGTCTCAAACACGGTCATTTGTCTAACTAGACATGTTAGCGAATCCAAGCGTACCAAGCATTAGTGTTAATTACCTCGATGTTGTGACCTTTTAGTCCACACAAAAACCACAGCTACTTTAAACATCAAATTACAAGTCAGTTACAGTGTTGCAAAAGACAATGCAGACAACGTTTGTAGGACAGAGTGAGTCCATCCCTCTAATTGGGCAATCCACTGCATGCCAGTACTTCTTTCTTTTTGGGCGTGTTGGGACTGCGACAGCCGTCAACAATCTGTTTAGTTTGTGTAGTGTTGGTAAGCGGCCACCTGGCTACCATCTGACGGACTGCGGAACACCTCATTAACTTCGCATAATGAGAATCAGAACATTCATAATGTCATCTCTACCGAGATGTAATTTGGGTTTCTAAAATAGTTTGATTCTGTTGACCACAGAGAGAGTTGAGAGTTGCAGTGCTTACAACAGTCATAATACTTTGGGTAGCTTTTCATTATCAGGCCCTTGATCAAACGG
This sequence comes from Poromitra crassiceps, assembly GCF_964638095.1. Lineage (NCBI taxonomy): Eukaryota > Metazoa > Chordata > Actinopteri > Beryciformes > Melamphaidae > Poromitra > Poromitra crassiceps. The sequence goes on from NC_139642.1 coordinate 39,267,185, forward strand.
TACCATGAGAATGGGAAATGCAGTTCTCATTGCACTGTATCTTTGAGATAAAATATGGAGTAGTATCTCTTTACAGTAGGAGAGCCACTGGCCACTGCGTTCATCTGATAAGTACTATACTGAAATGATTTATGATCAAGTAAAAATAAGGAGTTTATCTGCCCGACAATACTGGGAAATTCTACAGTATCTACTGAATCAATCATGGGACATAATTTGTATTTAAAATCAGGACACACTTCATTTTTATTTTTGTTTCGTTTGCTTCTATCTTTTCCGTTCCCAAGGCCAGTGGTGTGTGTGCTGCTTACTGAGTGCAGAGTCCATCAACAGTCAACAGACATCAATATCCCAGGAATCTGCAGTCACCTCCATCATTCTTGCTTTTTCCACCTTCCATTGACATGCCTATACTTCCAGAGCCACTTCAAACACACACACACACACACACCACTGATGCATCGATGGACTGCAACTATGCAGTAATAAACTTTATTTTCCTGTATTAAGGGACAGTTCTGAATTCCAAGAGGCCTATCTACAGTAATTAATTAAGTCCTTTCAGTCCATAAAAGTGGTGCTTGTAGAACAAAAAACAAATTACCAGTATGATGTGGAAAGATATGATTACCATACTGACTATACTCATTATGATGCCTTCATTGTAGAATAGTGGAATTTGGCGGAGCTTTAAGCCAAAGGCATTCGGCAGATAGATAAATAGATGGATACTTTTCAAAATGTGTGTGTACGTGCATGCATGTTTGTGTTTGTGACTGCTGGAAAACTACCAAGGAAATAACTGCAAGACATTACACTAACTTAATAAAGTGGAAGAAATATATATTGAAATAGTAAGACTCAGTAGTTTATTCTGGAAAGCCCAATGGAAATACAGTATCAGTATCATATAGGAACCCCCTTCACCAAAACATGCAATATCCTGGTTGTTAATGTGGTTCCTCCTCTGGTCGTTAAGGGCGCCTGTTCAGAGGGAGGGGAACTCGTTGGAATAGCGTGAACCTCCCACGTGCTATGTCCTACCGGTGAAGCTTCCTCTGTCAGGTGAAAGGAAGCGGCTGGCTAACTGCCCATGTCTCGAAGGAAGCATGGAGCCAGTTTCGGCCCTCCCCAGATCGGCAGAGGGTGGAGTAGCAACCAGGATAAATAAATTAAATTAGCACTAATGGGGGATAAAAATGGGATAAAAAATCAGGAAAAAGAAAAGAAAAAAAGAAATACAGTATCAGGAAAAAAGGACTTCGAAACATTTAAACCTTCAAAATAAACTTCCCTCCTCAGTGTCTGTTTGCTTCCAGAAACCAGCTTTGACCCCATTTGAAACTCTGTGGGTTATCACACTGCCATCTGCAGTCACAAAGAAACATTTAATCAGTTACTTAGAAAACACACAAGCTTTATATTTGAAAATGGGAAAACATCCTGTAACTCTATAGTTGAAGGTTAAAAATTCTCGATAATCTGAGCAAGTGAGGACAAGAGTGATGCAAGAGCTTGACACAGGATTATGACAAAGAAACGTTATACAGTAAATCCATTTGCTCTTCCTGGTCAAGTGTATTGTTCTTATGTCCAGTGATGCAAAAAGAAGCAGACACTTACAAATTATATCTTCTTATAATAGAGCATTATGTTGGTGTGAATGTGCTGTTAAGTCCTGCATGAGAATTGGACTTGGTAGCTGGTGCGTCTTACCCAGTAACCAGAACACCCGGCTAGTCTGACTGGAGACCTGCCTCTAAAAGTGTCTTTTTGGAATTTGTTCCTGTCAGCGGTTCAAGGTGTCCTTCTAAATTCAGATACTAAGAAAAAACACCTTGGGTGCCTTATAAATAAAACAGTAGGGCCTCAGTACTCTTTGTGATGCTTGCCACCAGGGATTTCTGTCTCTCAGCTCTCAGCCCTGATGGTGTGTAGATATCTGGATTCTGATGGGTATATACATTTCCCTGGCTTCCTTGTATTTGTTAGAAGTGCCCCCCCTGTTGCTGTTGTCTTCAAGGCGATGGCAGAACATTTTGCTGAGTAGTTTGCTCCTTCCGGCCCATCATGCCAAACACCGTATTATTTCATTGTGGTTCTTTCTTGTGATGCCTTTCTTTCTGCTCAGAAAGGTCTTCAGTACATACAGAACTTCCCATGTCTTTCCATTAAGCCCAGAGTGGATTTGCATGAATGCGTTACATTAGAAACCTTGAAAAGGTACTGTAGCTTAGTAGTTTGAGAGACAATCCCATAACCTTGAGGTCACTCATTTGATCCCCACAATACCCAATGTGTCTGCAGACCAGCAGCCACGCATGCTGGTGAAGTGTCCTTGAGCAAGACCCAAAAAAAAACACCTGCTCACTCATTGTAAGGCGTTCTGCACAAGGGTGTCAGCTCCATGCTTAAAATATAAATGTAAATTGTATATGCAAAATAGAACTATTCCGCTGAAGCAGATTTTCTGCATACTATACTGTAGTAAAAGCTCAATCCTGTCTCATGGGCACAATAGTTCCTCTTAGTTTCTGTCTCCTCAAGGGCACTTCTGCGAGTAGAATGAAAGTCCAATTAGTGTTGTCCGTTGAAATATATAGGCTACATTTAGTGGTTCTGCAGCTTAATGGGTAGAGCATTGGAACTACCACTGACAATAACACAGCCTGGGTTCTGTTCCCACTGGGGCCGCACATGCTAAAATATATAGGTACTGAAGGGTGCTATGGTATATGTTATGTTAGTTCCTTAAAGCGGAGATATTCAAACAACAGCCAGCAAAGCCATGTATCACTATTCTGGAAATTATTGATTTTGACTCTTGGTCAGCCTGCATTCTTTCAAGGGACTTTATCATAACGATGTCTGCAGCTTTGTGCGATTGTGCATTTGTGTGAATGAATTTGTGTGTGTGTGCGTGTGTGTGTGTGTGTGTGTGTGTGTGTGTGCGCGTGTGTGTGTGTGTGTGTGTGTGTCAATACCTAATTATGTCAAGCCTGTTTTGGTTATTTACATGGTTATTTATCTTTCTGAAACGGTGTGTATCACCTGGTCAATATGTGCTTAAGTCCTGCAGGGCAATCTGTTGAAAGCATGTCTCTATTTGCAGGCCACTGTGGGAAAACCTTTGCAATCCTAAAGAGGTTTCTGAGCAACGATGTCCCAAAGACCAACTGGCTCCTGGTTGTGGATGACGACACACTTATCAGGTTTTCAAAACACTCCCAACGCACTCATAATTTACAGTAATTTGCTGCTTTGCCCCTTTTTCATCTGGTGTACCAATCTACAAACACCCTACTCTTGTTTTTCAAAAAATATAGATATAGATATTATTGTAATTGTACATTTTCTACTTCGGTCTCACAGCCATGCAAAAGATGTGTACAAGTGAATGAAAGAACCGCTTTGAATGCATTGATTTTGAGAAAAATGGCTCCAACCATATCATCATTCTGTTGAATATCTAAAATGCTGCTCAGTACCTATATTCAATTTCAACTGGCTTCACCTTGTATCTGTTGGATTGCCTCTTCATGTGGAAGTTACTGGATGTGTAATAGCGCCTTAGGGAGAGTTTTTTTTATTTCAGCATCTAAAAGGAAGGTTTTATGTGTGTGTGTCTGTGGACGTGCACTTGTGTGCGCGTGTGTGTGTGTGTGTGTGTGTGTGTGTGTGTGTGTGTGTGTGTGTGCGCACGCCTGTGTGTGTGTGTGCACACAGACATCGGTGTATAATGAGTCTGATCTGTGCCTTTTCCAGCCTCCCCAGACTGCAAGTGTTGCTGAGCTGTTACTCCCCCTCTGAAGCAGTGTGTCTGGGGGAGAGGTACGGCTACGGCCTGAGCCAGGGCGGCTACAGCTACATCACAGGAGGTGGAGGGTGAGTTACAAGGCTCCGATGCTCAGGGAATACTGATGAAAGAACCAGACTCAGCAGAGCTACTATCAAACTTGTAATGAAAAACCCATAATGAGTAATTTACAGATGAAACATTTCAGTGCAATTCAAAATCGTGTTGTCCCCCTAAGGGAAATTTGCTTTGTAGACGGCGTTTACAGTAAAGGCACTCAATAAAAACCTATAATAAATCACCACAACATACAGCATACAGACAAACATCAGTTGATAAGACCCGACAAGGAGTCAATACTTACTCATACCCACAAATCCAAAAGGCTGCTGTTGGTCACTGCAAGAAAATCCTATCATATAAAACAATTGCCGATACATAAGATGCATTCTTGAAAGTGAATTCTGCAAACATTCCTGACCTCTTTATTCCATGCAAGTACATTTCAAAATGACATTGATTCAGATTTTTTAAAGTCAACAAGAAGTCATTTCTGAATGACAGCTCCCGTCGCTGGAGGTAAAGTCAAGACGAACCACAGGTAAGAGTCGAGCTGTGGCTGAACTGCAGGAGGAACTCTGTTTAGGGAGACTTCAGTTGCTGTGACGTTTTACAACACAACAACTGCCAGTTTTCTTAAAAGCGTTCTCTTCTAAACACTGTTTTTGTGTGGCAATGAGCTGCATTCTGGCAGCCTATATTTTGTCTTTCTAGTGTGATTGCTTCCCTTTTCAGAGAGATGTGTCACATCTTTGTAGTGCCGAACCACACAAAATGATCCAAAGAAAACAACATATTCCTCTCAGCTTGATTTGCACAGTTTGACTCCCTACTTTGTCTACCTTTCAATGAATAAGTAAAATAAATAGAGCAAACCTTGTGAAAATGATTGGAAGTGGATATATTGTTTTCAGACAGTAGCTCCTAAAATGTACACAGTATATTTCTAATGATTAAATTTGTGATGACCTTTGTGTTGCTGCAGCATGGTGTTCAGCAGGGAGGCAGTAGCCCGACTCCTTAAGAGTGGCTGTAAGTGCTACAGTAATGACGCGCCGGATGACATGGTGTTGGGAATGTGCCTCAACGCTCTGGGACTACCTGTCACACACAGCCCCCTCTTCCACCAGGTTACATTCACACTCTTCAACTACACCCTGTCTGTATCTCTCTATATATAATGTGGGTTTTTGAAAGCTGATATGATACCTACTGTTTTCATGCCAAATTATCTATTCAGCGTTTCCCTGAGAATTGTATTTTTGGCAGAAACAACATTTAGAGAGCATCAACGTAACACTTAAAACTCCAGCACTTGTTCGGTGGTAGTGGGAACTCTGGGATGGGAACATTAGGCTTTTAAATGGAAAAGTAATATACAGAAAACGTGAATTGAACAATTACATGAATAAGTCAAACAAAGAAAATTTTAATTTGATTGCCGGTTTTACAGACTGTTATTATGTAGCTGTGGTCCGGGAAGAACCTCCATCCATTGGTATTGGACGACATATCTGGCTCATATCCAATAGTTAATTTTTAAAAATTATCGTCCCATTTTTATTGGCAAACCAATATATATCAGTTTAACCCCTAATTATATGTTTGTGTGCGTCAGTCTGTCTGTCTATCAGCCAATCAAATAAATAGACTGTTACTGATTACCAATTTACCAATTTGTGGGTAAAAATATTTTCTGCAAACATTAAAATATCACTCCTTAGTGTTTGATGCATGCAACATAATCTTGCACTTTCAGGCTCTCACTCTTGCACTGCGCTAGACGTTTATGCAGTCTCTTGTGAGTGCTTCCAAATACAAATTACTGCACTTAATTATACCTTTCAGGCACGGCCAGAGGACTACGCCAGAGACTTCTTAGCTCACCAGGTGCCCATCTCTTTCCATAAACACTGGAACATTGACCCCATTGCCGTTTTCAACAAATGGCTGAAGAATGACCTGAGGGCAGCAGCTTCGGATGGACTTAATAAGAGCGCTAAGACAGAGTTGTAATCATTTAAGCACACAACTAGCCTGTGTGTGTGTGTGTGTGTGTGTGTGTGTGTGTGTGTGTGTGTGTGTGTGTGGGTGTGGGTGTGTGTGTGTGTGTCTGTGTGTGTGTGTGTGTGTGTGTGTATGAGTGCGTGTGTGTGTGCGCTTGCATGAGTGCGTGTGTTTTGTGGAGTCATGGGCAGACATTGTCAGAGTGTGTATCCTTCATAGATGTACATGTTTTTTCTTTTTGTTTTGTTTTTGTAATTGTGAATCTTGAAGAATTATTAAGAGGGACCATGCAAGCCTGTGTCCATGACTTAATATTTGAGTATTTTCATGACTGTGAGGATTCATTGAGTTGCATGTTGAGGTTATATGGTATGTTGGAAATATGAAATATGTGTGTGTATTTATATCACATGGATACTCTAAAACCTTGCCATGTACAAAGAAGGATCTCCTTTTCTGGCGGATCTGTATAATGTATCTTTCAAAGGTATCACTAATGCTGTACAATGTGCTCTATTTTAACATAAAAGTATCAATATTTGACAATGTGTTGTCTTTCCGTTTCATTGGAGCCCTTCAAAAACAAGCAGTTAACATATGAAGGGTTGTAATTACTCCAGACATGTTGAATATCTATAAGGGTCCAACTGATTCAGGTCTATCCATTATTCACACCTTTACTAAAGTTTAAACCTTAAGACCTTTCTCCATTACTTAATGTATTTTGGCCTCAAAGTTAAGCTAAAAGTTTTCTTTGACCTCAAGCGATGCTAATGTGGTGTTTAGGGGGAAATTGATTTTTTCCCCTTCATCGAGACAATTACCAAAGTTTAATTTGTACTTTTTTCTCACCAAGTAGGCTAACTGTCACAAATAATTAATTGACAGACTCAGCAATTGGCTGGCCATTATTAAAGGTCTATCAAAGACCTTCAGGCTTGTTGGCTTTTTGCCTTCTTGAAAAAGTTCATTTTTGCAGCTGCAATGCTTCGTTCTCTCCAAAAACTATAGTTATTGCTCCCTCATAATGGTACTAAAAACTCGAGTTCCCTGAGGATTATTTAAAAAAAAAATGGAAATTTGAAATAATAACAAGGCAATATCCAATATTCTCTGTCTGTATAACTGACACACTGTAATAGAGAAGATGTCCTGATACTTGCTGATTTTCTGAATATTTTCAGTGATAAATGTCCACTTCCTTATATTAAGTTGGCTTGAGTTCATGAAAAGTCAGCCAGAGGCATTTGAAACAGGGCAATAAGTCAAGTAGACATCTCATAACACACCTATGAATTGTAACCTGCTTGCAGGAAATAATTCAATTCAGGAAATAAGTTAAATTCCTGCAGGGACTGGCTACTGCCATCCACAGATGGAGTGATGAGCTTTGGTGAGACAGTATATTGCAGTGAGAAGAAATGTCTCAAACAGCAATCCTGCTCTTGGTCAGGTGTTGCATTTTGAATTTCTCGTTTCATCGTTTCATCGAAGCGGAGGTGGAGGTGTGTATCACTTCATTTCATCCTGTGATCTCCTGTGTCCCTTTATTCAGCTCCGAGTTTCCTGGAGCAAACCCACCAAAAAGGTGGCTATGAATGTGGCTTTTATGATCTTGTATTTTGCTGCATCATGCACCAGTGTGCTTAAAGAGACACCACAGGCTGTTGTCTGAATAGTTGCAATTGTTTGAGCCACAATGTAACTCTCTAGGCTGTTTTTAATTTTACCAGATATGTTAATGCATAACAAATATTAATATTTATAATATAAACCATTTTTATTTTGTATATAGCAGTTCCATATACTGTGCATGTGAACCCAAATGGTGTCCTTTAGTCCCAGTAGGGTATTTGATCTGGTTTTATGTTCATTAGCTCCAAAGAACTTAGTTTGGACAAATACTATATTCAGTCAATCAGCATTGTTAGCCCAGTATTACTGATATCAAGAGTTGGAATTGGGTTAAGACCAAAAACAATCATATTTTTTTCTGACTAATACGGATTTTGAAAAGTCTTACAGTCTTACATGACCCTGGACACTCTTCAGATTTTACCTGTTGACTTTGTGTCCTTCTTGAGGTCTGTACTATATTGTACTATATCCATAAGGAATTTATCTGGCTGGATCTGAGTCTCTCATGCTGTGGCCGATGGAGACTAGCCTTGGGGTGGTATCCTATGGCCCATTTCCACCGCTGGTATTAGTGAGGCCCCGCCCGGCTCTTTTTGTATCATTCCACTGGTCAAAAACCGAGACTGCCCGGGTTAAGTTGTGCTACTAGAAGTACCACCTCTGTTGAGGTTCCAGCGCTGTGGACCCGGTACCATACAGTGACGTGAAAACACTGCAGACGAGTGATTGGTCAGGCAGAATCGTGTTTACTGTGTTTACTATCAATGCTGGACACCAGTTTAGTGGCACTTACCTTCTCTTCTGTTATTTCCATCAGTCTTTTGTCTTGTTGCCTTTGGCTCTGGTGAAATAAAATCGATCTCCTTGCTCAGCCTTAACATGACGGTGGTTTTCAATTGTCTTGAGAGAGAAAAGTCCATGGCTCAACCCCTTGTAGCTGTGTGTTACATCTACGGCTCCGCTAGGCCGGAGGCGGGGGTTTAGCGGAGCCGCGGCTTTTCGTGGTGAGTGGCCGGGCTGTAGGCTTCTCTTCTCCCCGTAGCGTAACCCCCGTCCTCCGCGCAGCACATGCATGTAAATAACAACAAATTGATATCCATTCTCCTAGCGGATGGTCTCATTTGCTCATCATGTACTGTAGGTCATATAGGTCATCTCCAGTCCAGTGCTCAGTGCTGGTTCACAAGCCTGCTGAGAAATGTACATGTCAGGCTTGAGTCTCTCTTGCTGCAGCCGATGGAGACTGTCCTTGGAGTGGTGTCCTGATGACATCCTGTCCATCCTTCAGGCTATGGCTGACTGGATGGGTCTGGGGTCTTCTCGGACTCTGTGTTCATTCTGAGTAATGAGACCTATGTGGAATTGACCTTCGGGCCTGGGTCTCTCATGCTATGGCCGATAGAGACTAGCCTTTGGGGTGTCGTCCTGTTGACGCTCTGTCCATCCTTCAGGTTTGCGTGATTGGATATGTTTGGGTCTCTCAGGCTCTGTGTTCATTTCAAGAATGATTCACGAGACCTAGGTGGATTTGACCCTCAGGCCTGCATCTCTCCAGCTACGGTTCGATAGACTAGGCATTGGGCTCCCCTGTCCAGAGGCAGGGTGGTGAAAATGTTGGGGCCCGCCCCCTCTGCAGGGGACAGGCGGGTGGGTCCTGTCCTGGCTGACCTTATACACTGTAGCACTATGCAGTCAGTCCAGGCGTGACATGGCATGGTTGTTTGTTCTGGTGGAGGTGGAGCTCTCGGGCTGTGACCCCAGAGCATAGGAGCTAAGGGGCGAGACTGTGAGAAATATAATATTACGGTAGTTACGTATTGTAACTCTAGTTCATTGATCACAGGTGGAGCCCCTTAGCTGCTGCCCTGCCGTGCCACGGTTGCTGAAAAGTGACTGAATGGTTTCAGCAGTGGGGTTGACTGAGGCGTTTGCAAATTTCAGTGTGCTGGTCCCCTCTGTAAGTGTCCAGAACATAGGAGCTAAGGGGCTGTGATCATAGAACTAGTTACCTGTACAATATGTAACTATCAATCTAAAACTGTGCCCAGAAAGGTGCCATGTGCTTTCAAACTAAGCTCCAACAGCACTGATATTATTTCTACCAGAATTTCATTTTTCTTCCTTTTTGATTAAACCTTCCTCGCCATTCAATATGTCAATAACATAATTGGAGTAATTTGTGTCTTCAAATGCCAACCTTTTATGAGTAGTGAAGACCCCCCAAAAAATCAATGAAGGGGCTTATTTTCCACATATTCCAGTGAGATAAAATGGTGGTTTGAGAGTGGAAAAAGTTACTCAAAGTGATACTCAACACCAACAACTCAAAGTTATCACTCAGCCTTATCAATTTCTGACATTCTGTTGAGGTGAGCCCACTGACAATCCACTACTACTTGGTCTGACACAGGGCCAGGAGTCAAGTCTAATGAAAGCTACTGTATTTGTTCAACTGACAGGCGATGAACAGTGTTGCACGCAGAGCATGTGAGGTGTCCAGACTCTTCCTCTTGAATTGAAATTTGGTTTAGCTGAGGGAAATTTAACTCTGATGGCATTCAGTAATTAGGCTGTATTGACTGTGATAATTATGTATTAAAAAGGTTTCCCTCAGCTGGAGTCAGCTCTCTCCTTGTCTAAGTAGTAAGAGAGTCACCATAATTAATACAGTCCTACCAGGCAAATTAATTATTTTGTGTCCTGAAAGTGTAATGTGAAATGTGAATGTGCCCACATAGACCCTTGGTATAAATTCAATATCAAGGTAAAATACGGTTTGAGAAGAATCCATTTGATGTGGATAAAAGTATTCAACTTTTGCGGATGTTCTGGTGACTGGAAGGGCTGCATTTTAAGCCAGAAAGATGAATTATACTTGGCCTAACCTTGCGTCACCAGTCTCTCTCAAAGGAGAGAGAGCCTGGTACCCATTACTACAGGCAGGATGACCCCCCCAGTGTTCCGGCCCTGTGTTCCGCTAGCCTAGCTCCAGACCTTCGAAGCCATGCCCACTCCACAGTTGTGGATTTGGCTCTTCTTGGTCTGGCATCGCCATGTGCAAACAATATTTCTCCGGTTGAAAATCCAATCACGGGCGCTGATTTGCTAACGCTGTGGTCAGTCATGCACAACAGAAACAGACACAGCTGTGGCCAACGCAGAGATTGACTGAAGCAGATAGCAGTTTAACACACAGCCTACCGCGCCGTAGCTACTAACGTTAAGCAGCCAAAGCCAACTTTGTACTTTTCGTTTTAACAAATGTCTTATTAGTTACTGCAGTGTACGATAAGACGTTCGTTAAAACGAAAAGTACAAAGTCGGCAGACTTTGGCTGCTAAACGTGGAGAAGCTGGCTAGCATTAGCTAGTTACATTAACTTGCCCTGCCGTGCCGGCCGGTTGCCTCGGGAAGAGCCTGGTGACGCGAGGCTAGGTTGCCGTGGACACCTTGGACTCTAGTGATTGGTTAATGAAGACCGAAGCCCACCCCCTCATAAGAAATGCTCTGAAGTGAGTGAAATCTCAGACCAGAAGAGGAAATGAGTTTATGAGTTGACGATGAAGTCTGAATATCTGTGTTCTAGTGTTCCACCGGAACACAGTGGTCTTTCCACTTTGTCCCCCATAGAAGGATGGTTTTATATGGTGTTCGTTCATTTTATTTTTGTAGCTACATAGCTCGATAACGCAAATCACATTTATTTACATTACTATGACGCCCTGTTTTCAGAGCAGAATTGTTTTTTTGGGGGTGTTCCCGGCGTGTTGCGCCGGAACACCAATTGTGTTTGCGCCGGATGACGTGGCGCTACGCTTTTGGCCCCAGACTATACTTGGCCAATTCCCTGTCCCGGTCTTTGCTCCACCCCCTCTGTCAATCTGGGGAGAGTTGTAGACTAGCACATGCTTCCTCCGATACATGTGCAGTCACCAGCCGCTTCTTTTCACCTGACAACGAGAAGTTTCACCAGCAGGACGTAGTCCGTGGGAGGATAACGCTATTCCCCCCCCCCCCCCCCCCCCCGAACAGGCGCCCCGACCGACCAGAGCCCACCTGCAGATACGGCCAATTGTGTCTGTAGGAACGTCTGACCAAGCCCGAAGTACCGCTGCTGGGAATTGAACCCGAGTCTCCACTACTAGATGCCCCCTCCAACACAGCTTCATGTAACTGAGGTGTTAGTTTCATGTGGCTGCCTGTTCCATGGTAGCATTGTGGAATTGCCACTGTCTGGTAGGCTTCTGCTGATTCTGAATTGAAAATCATTTTTTTGTTTTGCTTCCATTTATCAGGAGGAAGTGGTCGTCCCGCCACTGGGTACAACTGTCAGCCACATGATGTATGAACTGCCATGTTGATTTTGTTTTGATCAAGCCAAAGATGGCTGAGTCATCTGAGAAAATAACAATGTGGATGCTGGGAGTGTTGATTTTACAGGAATTAAGTGTAGCCTAGAGTGTAAAGAGGAAAGTGCGGGGAGGGGGGGGTGGGGGCGGCTCCTCTGCTGATTGTCACAGTCTGAGAGAATGTGTCATTAACTTTAACGAGCTCGGTTTGTTAAAGTGAGAAGGAAGTGATACCACTTGATTCTGTGAGGGTTCACTTCTAATTCCTGCAACTGTCTGAGTAGCATGTTTGGTGGAGGTGTGACACAGATGCAGGAGTTGATGCACAGTTTCGTATGAATGACACCATAAGGGAAAATGTAGTCATTCTGATTCTGCCCCAGCTGTAACCCTACAAACATCTAGCTTCATCCATGCAAACACGAGGAGTGTAGAAAGAAACTGCAGTACGGTCTGCTTTTTACTGCAGACCGAGGATAATGTGTTTGTCCACTATAAATATGCTGCTCCCCCATTGCCCTTACATTATGGTTTGTGCATAGTGTGGCAATAGAGCTATGCTGAAAGCATGCTGGTCAGCTCTGCCACACTTTAGGATACCAGCATTATGTTGCTAATGAGCACAGATGCACATAGTTACTGAACAACAAATTAAAAACCAGTGTGTGTGTGCGTGCGTGCGTGCGTGTGTGTGTGTGCGTGCGTGCGTGCGCGCTTGTATGCGTGCGTGCGTCCGTGTGTGTGTGTGTGTGTGTGCGCGTGCAGCTTGGTGTTCTGTGCAATACAAAAACTCCAACAACATGGCTCCGTATGTGCGATGAAACTAGTAAAAATTCCTCCCACACATGCTAATCCACATTTATCTTTGAGACACAGACAGCAGAGGAAGATGGCCACCTGTTCAGTTTAATCTCAGCATGAAATTACTTTGTGAGCTGTGAGTAACTTTGAGAAGCTTAAGCTCCATAAGTTAAAGCTACAGTCTCTGGTGTGAGAAGAACATTATGAAAATAGTGCTTTTGGAAATTCTGCACTTTGGCAGCCCAAAATGGTAGTGGGATATCCTATCCTATCTTAACCTATAATAAAATGTGGAGTGTCTGTGAGTGTGTGAGCACAAATTGTGTTGGCCGCAGCTCTGCCATTTCACGTACGATCAAGCTGAATCTTTCGGGAAGTGTAAAGAGCATCCCTGCGGGTGACCTAACAGAGCCGGATTTTTGAATTAGGTAATTAGGGCAGAGTAAATGGGCAGAAATGGCTAATTTTAGGGGCCAAAATGACTCAACACAGGTTCAGCACCATGGAGACCTCCAAAGTGGAGGAGCACACCTGGAAGTGAACTGTGAAAACCCTCTTGGGAGAGAGAGGAGAGGCTACATGTCAACTCTGTGAGCGAGGCCTGACTAAATGGCCAGTGATTGCATAAACCTCTTTGCCATTTTTGCATAAATATTGAATGCTTCCAAGTTGATCTTGAATGCTTTAAGTTTATCTTCTATAACTTGTGGTAAAACATTTACATAATTTGACGAGATCATCATGTCTGTTAGGAGATGGGATTGTTATTGTGTTTTTGCTACTGCATATTGCAACTACCTTACCCACAATTGCATTGTGTTAAAGGTGATGTATTTAGCGGTCTGCGCACAAAAAAACAAAGGCTTGAAGCACAAGTACCTACTAATTGAAGCACATTGTATTCATTTGAATGGTGCTGTGTTTGAATAATGATATTACAACTGTGTCGATTTTTCAAAGATATATTCATGAACAATGGAATATTTTTTTCTCTACCCCATTTGCTGTAACCAGAGCTATCATTATCAGTTATAATTATGTAATGTCTGTCTGCCTTCATCTTGCTCATTTCTCTCATTAAACTTTCAACATGGAATCTCTGTGACTACTAAAATTCTACCTTTCATGTATGAGGTGTGGGTGAAAAAAATAATTGGAATGAATTCAGAGAAGCAGATAATCCTCTTATTGTAATAGTGGTTGGTTGTTGGACAGTTGTTAAATAAAGCTGTCAACTGTCAAGATGAGAAGTCCTCTTTTTTCTTCTTCTTCTTCTTAAGAAAAGGGGGCAATACAGGGAGTATGGAGATGTGACAGTATAGAGTCATGGGGGTGTGTGTGTGTGTGTGTGTGAGTGAGAGAGTGTGAGAGAGAGTGAGAGTGTGTGTGTGTGTGAGAGAGAGAGAGAGAGAGTGTGTATGTTGTGCTTGCTGGTGCATTACAGATGCTCCGAAACGCTAAGCTTACTGTGAGATATTATTACCGATAATTAGATTTTCCTTTTGATTGTTTTGATGGACTAGTTGAATTGATCGGAGGGATAGGTGGTACAGGACGATAAGCAGTTGACTCTACACTCTAGCTTGCTCTCCTTATCTTGTCTTTTCTCTTGACATCAGCAGCAGCAACATACTGCAACCTCACTACTGTTGGTGATGTCATGCATGAGGAACTAAAACGATGGGAGATCGTCTTCTATATGCACGAACCTTTCCCACAAGAACCAATCACATTACAATGGTGCAATCAATATACAGACTGAAAAACAATCATTCCAGACATTTATTTTGGTAAGGTGACACAATCTGACGCACGCACGCGCACGCGCACACACACAGACACACACAGACTACTAAACTAGTTACCACAAAAAAACCTGCAAACATCCAGTTGAGTGATATCTCTTCCTTGTTGCCTCGATCCAGACCCAAATCTCCCCAAATGCATTCAACACACACACACAGGAGTCACTTTAGAAGCGGTTGCACCACTTAAAAATATACAACCGTGGTTAGGCAAATACAAATAAGACAACAGTCCATCTCCTTCTATTCCTCTGCCTCAGTCTAATAGGCCTGTTGAAGACTTGTGCACATTTGTGAGGATGCTTGCAGTATGTGTAGAGCGGTGAATAACAATGCTTTGAACTTATAACCTCTAGCCCTTTAGCCAGAATTATGGTGTGGACAAGGACAAGCAGTTTGGCAACAAAGTGCAACATGCATTTTAATGAGGACCTGGGAGAACTGTGAGCTACAGTAAGCAACAGAAATTCCAAAGACAACCTGAGAAATAATGTTATTGTTGTTGTAGTTGTTTTAAACTGGATGGCATTTCTGTATTTTTGTGATCAGACAGGTGGGAGAGATGCGACTTAGGCCATGTTCACATTACAGGCAAATCTGATTTGCTGATAAAGTCATTAATCATCATTATCTTGATTGGTTTCCCAAATCTGATTTGGGAGTGTGTCCGCACTGCCACAAATCTGATTCTCAAGTCGGATCTGTGTGTGCAGACCTAAACAGCCTATCTGCATGGGTTGCTATGGTAACGACGTGGGCGTCAGTAAATACGTACGTTGGTGACATGGTTTTCCTGCGCAGAAGCATTTGATGACGAGTTGCGAGTGACGTTCAAATCACATTTGGTGGACCTGCGCGTCCACACTGACGTCACATCAGTCGAAAGCAGATTGGAAACTACCTCCATATGTGGTTTGGGGCAAGTGACACAAATCAGACTTGGAGCATCCAGACTCATAAAACCAATCTGGATAAAGTCATTAATAGGTCAATAAAGTTCACAAATCAGATTTGGCCTCCTAGTCTGAACATGGCCTAAGTTCATAAGTTTGTGTGTGGTGACATGGACTATGTAATGCTGACACCATTAGTGCATGGTACAGTATCTGCCATTTAGGCCCATGGATGCTTTTATCCAAAGTGTGCATATATTTTTAGCATGGGTGGGCCCGCAGGGAATTGAACCCCTAATTAGCTCTTACAGTACCATGCTCCGCCCAGTGAGGCAAACGGGTCTATGTAGTCTATGTAGCAGTGATAATGTCATACAATACAAATACACATAAAAAATAAATTGCTCACGGGAGGTTGAGACATTGATCAAAAATAGCTTCAAAATAGTACTTCCTTCTGACAACTTTTGACAAAAGAAACAGAGGTGATTGTGCTAATGATCGGCTGACTGTGTGGCAGGATGTGTGACTGGATCCTGGATTTCCTGACAGATTGCCGCCAGGTGGTGAGAGTGGGCAACCTCACCTCCTCCCCACTGACAGTGACCATCAGCATAGGAGCGCCCCAGGGGTGCGTCTCCAGCCCCTTCTGATACGACCTCTACACCCACGACTGCGTGGCGACTCAATCTTCAAACACCATCGTGAAGTTTGCAGACGACACAGCAGTCGTGGGGCTGATCTCCAAGAGTGACGAGACGGCCTACAGAGAGGAGGTGGGGGCCCTGGAACAATGGTGCCAGGACAACCACCTCTCTCTGAACGTCTCCAAGACCAAGGAGATCATTGTAGACTACAGGAGGGGGGAGGGCGCACACCCCCTAATCACCATCAACGGCACAGTGGTGGAAAGGGTGGACAGCTTCAAGTACCTGGGAGTCAACATCCACCAGGACCTGACATGGGCCGGTCACACCGCCACTGTTGTCAAAAAGGCCCAACAGCGACTACACGGACTCAGGCGCCTGAAGAAATTTGGGCTAAGGCCAGAAATCTTTAGGGACTTCTACAGAGGCACCATTGAAAGCCTGCTGACTGGCTGCTTCACCACCTGGTACGGGAACTGTACCACCATGGACCGCAGGGCGCTACGAAGAGTGAGACGCGCGGCCCAGCACGTAACAGGATGTGAGCTGCCAGAACTGCAGGAACTGTATAACCAGCGGTGCCTCAGGAAGTCCCTGAAGATCATCAAAGACACAAACCATCCCCACAACAACCTGTTCTCCCTGTTACCCTCAGGGAGGAGATACAGGGTCCCAAAAGCACGCACAAATCGCTTGAGGGACAGTTTCTTCCCACAGGCCACGAGACTCCTTAACATACACAAATAGTGTAGTAGCTGTACTGTACCGTACTGTAGCTGCTACCATTATGTATGTAATGTTTAATTGTATGTTTAATTAGGTATATGCTATTTGCACCTGTACGTCAAATACGTCGAATTTAAAATGTTTAAGCACGTCTAAAGTATGCACATGACATGTGCATTGTGCACCTATGTGCAGTGAATATGCCACTGTCTCTGACTTGTCGTATCACTCTACTGCCTTATTGCTTGTTGTGTCTCTTGTTGTTTTTGCACTCATATGCCCTGTTATATTTGTACTATGTTGTAAACGGAGTCCACAGCACAAGAATTTCACATGTGATACTTGTACCATGGAGTGACAATAAAAATATTGAATCTTGAATCTTGAGGAACAGGAGGGTGAAGTAATTATTTTACTTGAGCATTTGCATCTCCAGTTTATACCAAATGTGAAAGAATAATACAGGGAATCCTTGGGTGTGTGTGGAATTTTAATCAGACCAGTAAACTGGTGGTTTGATTCTAAGTAAACCATGCGTATAATTTTTCTATCCGGTTGACAAGATAACATGCACTCAAGGCCAGTTTATGTCCCTTGTTGGTGTTTAAATGGCAGCGATGCACTTTTTTGGCCCATTCAGGTTTGATCTCGATAAAACTGTACAGTATTTTGTAACCTATTTACAGTGGTGGAAAAAGTATTCAAATCCTTCACTTGTCTGTTAAGTAAAGGTTCTGTGAGGTGTCCCGGTGGCTCACCTGGTAGAGAGCGTACCATTCAGTCCTTCGCACGACTGACCCGGGTTCGAATCCGACCCGTGGTCCTTTGCCGCATGTCATGCCCCCTCTCTCTCCCCACCCTTCTTGTCTGCCACTGCCTACTGTCCTATCTAATAAAGGCAAATATGCCCAAAAAGTAATCTACCTAAAATAAACATTCCCAACCTGTGGTTGGTTATAATAAAAAAAGTTCTGCATTGAAAAGTTCAGTTAGGTCCAAGTATAGAAGCATTTCAATCATGAGAGACCAGAGGGTAGAGTTTTAACAAGCAAGCTTTATTCAAGTATGGCAGAGCGATAAGATCTATGGCATGGGACGGTATGGCAACTAATTCTGATGGCATGGCAGCATGGCGACTAGTTCTTTGGCGTCATGACTCCGCGCTAAAATGCCTCTCTTCTTGCGGTGAGAGAGGGCATCTGCTCGGACTAGAATAGAGAATCCCCCCCGTAGGGGATTCTTCAGGAGTCAAGACATTGATGATGGCCTGGGGAGGTGGGTGGGTCGAAACGCAGCTTTCAGAGAATGGGATGCGATCAGCTCGGGTACAGCGACCAGAAGATCAGGGAAAGGGAACGATGACCCACAGAGCATGGCTATAAATACTGCTACGTCATAGCCTCGGCACTGATGACATTATCGGCGTCATATAGGCAAGTGCGTCACGCGGACGTCACGCTGGGATTACACTTGTGCTCGTCACACTAGGATTACATGAGGTGAGGTGAGGTCACTAGGATTGCGCGTGGTGCGAGGCAGCGTGTCTGGTCTTCATCTTGAAACTAGGTCGAGACCACCATTAGTAGTAAAAAGTATGAAATGTTTTTTTTATCTTTATTTTGAATAATTACAATGACAATAATCTCAATTAAGTATCTTTCAAGTACAAAAATATTCTGAAACAAAATCACACCTGATATAAGAAGATAGTAATAGCTTATATTGCATTGGTGCATAGCCTATATTGAAAATGATGAAACCGCACACTCTGGCTCAGATGCAAAGATGGCCTTCGACAAAGCCCACCAGGCCGAGACGCTGTCTGTCTATTAAATCTTTGCATCTGAGCCAGAGTTTGCGGTTTCATCTTTTTCAATGGATTTTTGCCCGTGACCAGCACCTCACTGATACTGATACGGTTTTCTTCACTTTGATCATTGGTGCATATATTGCCATCAGTTCCTATAGGAAATAGTTTATGAAAAGTAAAAGTACTCATTCTGAAGAAGATACTTTTCAGAGTGTTAAATGATTGATGCATTAGTATAGCCTCAGTATTTTAATGTTGTAGTCTGGCTCCATATACAGCTCAGATAAATTTCCCTTTGAAATGTAGTGGAGTAAAAGTATTAACTCTTAAGTACAGTACTTGAGTAAATGTGTAATCTAATGTGTAAAATTCCCACCTCTGCCCAATGATTATTACCGTATTTCATTCTGCTGTCCTCATGAAGTCTGACAAATTCACGCATAAAGGCGTGGTTGTCTTCTCTGTAGGGACTTTTATTAGGAGCCAGATACAGATCATGGTCTCCACTTTTGTTTCATGTAGTAATCTCACAGCACTTACTGTTGTGTTTCAAGTGAAAGCGCACTTAGCGGTGTGTGATTCTTGAGACCAAGCATGGTCAAAGATGTTTTTTATATACTGCATCAGGTTTCCATTCATGATAGAACACAATTAAATTACTCACTTCACAATACTCGCAGAACATTTTCCATGGACATTATCCCACGGACACTATCCTGCCCCCCCCCCCCCCCCCCTGCGCCATTATATATTACTTAAATTACTACTGGACATTTACATGGACATTATCCTACCCTACCCCACCCCTCACACACACACCAATTATATGTCACTTTAAAGCCCTTTTGCTTTACAATTTATAATTTGAGATTTTTTTCTGTTTGCTTCATCTTCTGCTATATGTGATCGCTGCTGCCCTGCATACTGCACAAAGTCAAATTCCTCGTTTGTAATATGATCACTCACTATGGCTTTTAAAATGAATCTTGAATGTTGAACAGTGAAAGACAAAAGTTCAAACCCAAGTAAGCTTGTCTTATTGCCTCTGTTAACCTTCTCACCCAGACATGATTGCTTTGCCTACATTGTAATGGATTTTTTTCTATTGTATTGCTGTCATCTCTGAACAGAGAGTATTCATGGTTTGCTTTGCTTAATGTTTACACTAGTTGCCACTTATCTAAAACATTTCTGAAAAAACAGATTTAACTAGCAATTAATTTCTAAGGACAACAAAAATGGTCCTGTTAAAAAATATGAGACGACTGATTCCACAAGACGAGGATAAATCATCTCCCTCTGATTCTGTTGCTGGGGAACAGTTTGAACCCTAGTTTATTTCCTGTCAGCTATTGTATTAGAGACGCTGCAACAGGGTCCATTTAGAATGTTTATGTTGTCAAGTTGAAACGGTCTATACTGAAATAGAATGTCACATAGACAGCATTATCAGTGGCGTAAGTACAGTAATAAAATATATTACAGTAACCATGACAGTGATATTTGTCTGCATTTGCTTCTCCACAAATGCATTGTGTGTGGCTGAATGTCTCTTCATTTTGTTAGTTACCTCCGCCAAGGAGGTTATGTTTCGGAGTGTCTGTTTTGTCTGTTTTTGGTGCTGTTTTGTCTGTCTGTCTGTCTGTCTGTCTGTCTGTCCGTGTGTCTGTCTGTGTGTCTGTCTGTCTGTGTGTCTGTCTGTCCGTCCATCCGTCTGTGTGTCTGTCTGTCCGTCCGTCCGTCTGTCTGTCTGTGTGTGTGTGTGTGTGTGTCTGTCTGTCCGTCTGTCTGTCTGTGTGTGTGTGTGTCTGTCTGTGTGTCTGTCTGTCTGTCTGTCTGTCTGTCTGTGTGTGTGTCTGTCTGTCTGTCTGTCTGTCTGTCTGTCTGTCTGTCTGTCTGTCTGTGTGTTTGTTTGTTAGCAGGATTAAGGAAAAACTACTGTGCCGAGTTTCATGAAACTTGGTGGGAGGGTGTAGCTTGGCCAAGGAAGAAGCCATTACATTTGTGCACAGATCCGGACCGGGGCTAGGGAAAAGGAGCTGTAAATAGGGATAGGAAGGTCGTAGAGAGTCTGGGTTCGCGGGGTGGGTATGGGGAGTGGCTAGGTGTATCTGGGTGGTGTGAGGGGCATGGTCAGGAAAGGGGCGGGGCTAGGGAAAAGCGGCCATAGCTAGGGATAGGAATGTTAGAGAGAGTCGGGTGGGGTGGGTAGGGGGAGTGGCTTCACGGTCAGGGTTCTGATCTGACTCACTCTGACCAGGGACGTGCACAGAACATTAGAGGGGCAGGGGCTCAAATTCATAAAAGGGCACTACAGCCGCCGTCCGGAGGGCGGCGGCGGAAATTTGAGGCAATTTGAAGGCCAATTTAGGGGTATAACTCATTTTAAATATTCCGATTTTAACCAGATTTAGAGGAATATCTCATTTTAGGATGAGACTTGTCACGGAAAAATAACTCCATAACTGAATAATATTAGTATCTAAAAGTTGCATGCTGTTGCAATACTGTTGTGAAATCATTTAAGCATCAATATTTATTTGCTCCTTTTCTCCCTTTAGGTTGTTGTACTACAACAGATAGCAACACAGGCAGAAACATTGAACAATACTGAGTGAGGCTTGTAATATACCATGCATTTTAACCATAATTCTAAAAAGCAAGACAGAAGATTTAGATAAGGTGTATTAGATTTTTTTTTTTTTTTTGCTGATTCAACAACACAACATCCCTTTCCAATAGTGTAAAGTAAAAAATATTTTCAAGAGCAACAATTCTGCATTTGTTCCCTATATTTTGGTTATTTATTTATTGGGTGGTTTATTTATTTATGTAATTATTTATTCATTCATTTTTGGGTTCATTTTTGGGTTGGTGCCTTCAGGGGCGGTTTAGAAAAACACTGCTCCATGCAGAGGCCTATTACAAATGGTGCATTCAAGGCCAAGAGAGCTCGGAAAAGGCATTTCTCTTTGAATGCTGCCTTCAGTGACGGCATGGAAAGGGCAATTTCAATACAAAGCACCATTAGAAATGCATTCATGGTCAGGAAAGGGCACTTTTTATTTTATTTTTTTATGTGTCTGAGCTGTTTGTTTTGTTCATGTGTTGTTGGAATGAAAATGAAAAATGTATTATAATAAAAAAAAAAAAAAAAAAAAAAGGCACTTTTTACAGACTGAAAAAAAGGCAGGGGCTCAAGCCCCCTTTCATGTCTATGTGTGCACGTGCCTGACTCTGACTGACTGCACTTCCAGTTTGTATTGAATTTGCCACCCGCAAGAGAAATCTCACATTGCGCGACCCACAATTGCTCAACTGCGCAGTCACTGGAGCCCAGCTCTCCAGTGCACTCACATACATGTAATGTAAATATTATCTGGAGCTCCGTGGCAGTGTTTCTCTCTCTTCAATACTTTCTCCCAGCACTCACAGGCCACCATGTCCTGGTGAGGACGGACAACATGACGGCGGTGGCTTATATCAAAGGCCAAACGGTCGCACATGCTGGCACGCAAACTGATCCTCTGGAGCGACAAGCGTCTCCTCTCCCTGAGAGCGACGCATGTCCTGGGGGGTCCCACGAACTTGTCGTCCATGTGCGGGCCAATTTACGGGGATTGGTCACTCCACCCCGAAATTGTGGAACAGATATGGACATGCTATGTCTGAGCACTGGTGGACATGTTCGCGTCATGGGAGAACACTCACTGTCCTCGCTCTGTTCTTCTCCTTACGCGTCAAGGACGCTCCCCTAGGCCTAGACAAACACCTGTCTGCACGAGCTGCTCTATGCCTTCCCCCCTATCCCTGATTCCCCCCACTCTAGCCAGAGTCAGGGAACACGGTCACACGCTAATTCTGAAAGCTCCACACTGGCCAGTAATGTACTGGCTGGTGGAGATTTATCGGATGCTGCAAGGCCAGACTTTGCAACTCCCCCTGTGCAGGAACCTGCTGTCATGGTGTTCCACCCACACCCAGAACATCTGGCACTGAGTGGTGCCCCTCTTGGACATGGGGCTCTCACAGAGAGTGATTACCACCATCCAGACTGCCGGGGCACCCTCCTCCACTAGGTCCTTATACAGTATGGGGCTAGATGGTGGCTATGTATGAGGAATTACAAGTTAAGAGTGGAAGCCATTTTGGACTTCCTACAGAATCTCATGGACCAAGACAAAGCCTTCAACACTGTCAAGGTGTACCTGGCAGCATTATCAGCTTGCCACTTGGGTTTCGGAGATAGAACACTTATGAGGGGAGCGAGTAAGCTTGTCCCCGTCTCCAGACCTCTGGTGCCTCCATGGGACTTGGCTGTGGTTCTGGAGGGTCCCCCCTTTGAACCATTAGAGACTGCAAGCTTAAAACATCTGTCCCTCAAGACAGTGTTGCTGCTGGCCTTAGCTTCAGCTAAGAGAGTTAGTGAGATTTACGTGCTCTCGGTCCATCCCTCACGTGCGCACTTCGCCCTGGAGGGCGGCGACAATGACATTGAGACCCAACACGTCCTTTGTGCCTATAAAGTTATTAGCTCATGTTCTCCTATTGACCTATCGGCCTTTTCTGCTTCTCCTGGGGAGCAGCAGGTGTGCATGTTATGTCCAGTTCGTAGCCCTTTGCCACATGTCATCCCCTCTACCTTTCCTGTCTAACTATAAAAAAGGATTTGCGGCCCTGGTATGTAACTGAAATATATATCAAATCAAAAGTTTATTTGTTCAAATAATTATGTAAATACAGTTACTATAAACTGAATATAAACTAATCGAGTAGACTTTAAGACACTTTAGGACATTTTACATTGAACTTATGTAATTGAAATGCATGCAAAAACGACATGTAATTGAAATAGTTAAAGTCTGTTTTTTGGGTATACTGATTTCTTTGAGTGATACTTTCCTATCCAATAAAGGGGAAAATGCCTGAAAAAGTCATCTTAAAAAGAGATTCCCTCTATTATCAGAAGGCTGATGCATAACTTCTTTTGACTGTTAATGTCTTTGAAGAGAAATTGCCAATACACATACTGAAGAAGGGCGACTTGCCCGAAACGTCCGTCATGTGGCAATAAAAAAGTCAATTTTGAGTGCTGTCCTTGTCTTTTTAATGTCTTTGAAGGGAAAATTCCACCGTCAGTCTCACATGATCTTGAGACGTAGGAAACTTGCAACGAGGCAGATTTGATCGCCCAGCTGCATCCTCAGCCTCTGTGGCTAGCTACATTACAGATCATATCTCCATCATTGGGAGTTATTCCATGCCCAATAACCTCCATCCAAAGTCAAATTGATAAGCCCATGTGGGCCTTTTTTGTTATTGCAATTTTGAGCAGTACTCTTTACAGCAGCATCATAACTTGAAGCAGTGTCGTCTTGTAGTGTGTTATATTTCCAGGAGAGCAGATTGTTGATGAAAGTCAAAGATAAACAAGCAGCCGTCCTGCGTGCCTCTGTGCCAGGTCTAACCTGCTGTAGCTCAAGGGGGAGATTAGCAGGTGGAAGATGGATTGAAAGCAGACAGAGAGCAGATGATGAAGTGGAGCATCACTCAGCTCCAAATGATACACAGCACTCACCTCTGCTGTCCCATAGGGTCCTGGCACTGAGACTGAAGCTATTCACATGCAGATGTTCTACCCGCTTTCCAGCTTTCATATCCCTATCTGCGCATTCCTGTCTATAACCTTGTGTTAGATCCTCATATTCACTCGTATAATTTATATTTTTTATTGTCCCACATGGGAAACAGTCATTAAGAATTAGAGCCATCATAGCAACAACAGAAACATCAAGGGGGAACAAATCATCGGATGCAATAATTGCAGATACCGCAAATGAATCCGGTTGACAATGAGATATAGAAGTCATTAGATTTAATAGATTTCATTTTTGGCGCATTAAAACAGCGGTTAAGAGGCAAAGCTTCAAACTACTTATGAGAATCCAAGATGGAAGAGACAATTCTGACTGCTTCGTACAATCTTTGCGCCCTCAGACAAGTGACCTTACACTCCAACAGGGCAGAGTCATCATAGGTTTACAGACATGAAAGTAATGTATTTAGTCTACCTCGGGAAGACTAGACAGTATGACACCTCTTCAGATGGCACCGCTGTTAGCACAAAACAGCCTTTTTCCAACAGTGCCAATGCACTTCAAGTTACGAACTTGCCATAAAAAACACTTCTATCCTACTGAAAAGATCCCTCATGCTAGCCTGGTAGCCTACCCTCATGCGGGATCATCGTTCAAGAAGGCCATGGAGCCCTCGGTGGCTCCAGGGCCTTCCCCTGCAGGTCCCACCATATCCAAACCCTAACCCCAACCAAGAAACTACCAGTGCCCATACCAACCCCCCTCACCCCCCGTGCCTCACCCCAACCCCAAGGTGTCACTTGAGCTTTGCCTAACCTGAAACCTCAACCAGGTGCATGAAGGGTATGCACATGGGTACTGTGCGTGACTGCGTGTACACATCTGACGCACAAGGTGCATGACAAAGTGGCGGTATTTGATGCCTTCGGAATGAGAATGTGTTGCAACAGCAGCAAGGGAGTGCTCTGGCCAGAGACTGAGAGAGAGCTGGACTCACCAGATCTTTTGCCTCTCTCGTCCCTTTTCTATCAGCTGGCAGAAAGCGATCACCAGTCGGGTTAGCAAACATGAGTGTGCTGTGTGCAATTTATTGACATGAATGCTGCTTATTTGCAGTTCAAATTTTCAAACACCTCTTGCTGCCATGGCGCCGCCGATACGTGAAGTTGCCAAGTGGGTCTTTAAAGAGAAGAAAAATCATTGATTGAGAGCCTTGCTTGAGTATTTGGCCCATCAAGATACCATATAAAAACACAGTGAGTGTAAGGTGGCATCTTTACACCTCCCCTGTTCCTGTATGCAAATTGTAAGGGATCTAATACACTTTCCATCTGTCTGAAAACCATTAGTCGCATCAACCAGCTGTTTATTAGAGTCAAACCATGCAGACATAAATCTCAGACCCTCCAAGTAGCCTTTAAGTTAGCTAATAAAAAAAAAGTTAAAAGTCAAAAATCTGTGTTCCTACAGTTAGATGTCTGAGCTTCACTGTGCAGAATGATGTCTGTGCAGAGTTTGAAACTAGAAGGCTGTTTCCAAAATTGTCTGCTGAAAGTGGAAAGTTCCTCAGAGCTCACTGAAAAGACCATTTTCAACAAGCATGATTCGTGACATCACGAATCTTGGAGCCAATCCCTGTCCAGTATTCAGCAGTTAAAGCCCCAACACATTTTCACTCCTAACTCGTCATATACTGCAGATCGGTCAGTAACCCTTGTCATCACTTTGTCACGAGTGAGAATGTGTTGAAAGCCTGTGTTGTATGCTGTGATTGGCTAGTTATGTTCTAGATAACCCTGATTGGTTGCTTTGGATTTTTAAATGAGGGAGAAGGAGGGGAACTCATTTTAAGGATTTTAACAAGATAATTTAACCTTTTCTGTGGGAAAAACCATCAGACACAAATTACTATTCAAAGTAGAGTATTTTATACACATCGTGAAACATGACTTTCGGGGTCTTTAAATATCTGAACAGTCAGTGACACAGTGCTTTGGTTCCTTCCTCTTGGTATTTTGAATGTGAATTCAATTATGAGGTGTAAACACAGAAGGTATTTCATCTATATTAGATGAACTGTAAATGTAATTTTGTTTATGTTTTTACTAAAAGCTCCCTAAGTCTCTAAGTCTTGGTCAGATGCAGCTTATATTCCTCGACTTCACAATAACCTGACACAGCCATCCATTACAGAAGCACACAGCCATTACAGCAGAGTGTGGAGCCGTAACAACAAACGGCGTGTCCTTGTTCAAACACTTAGCAGAGCTCGCAGGAGCTGCACACCTCAGCCGTGGACACATCAATATTGTTTGTTGAATCGTGTAACACAGAGCGATCCATGCAGTCAAAGAGCCATTGATCCAGTCTGACCTGCTGCTTCACTGCCTTCTTCCTCTGCAGCCAGGAAACTGATCTATTCATTGTGCTGCGTTTCAAAGGTCTGGGCTTGGCTCCCTCGAATAACTGTGAATAGAGGCCAAAGCAGAAATCTGGGGTTGTCCTTACTAGTTGGGACTTGTGCTTTGGGGCGGCAAACGGGCCCCAAAAGTGCTCAGTGGTTGTGTCATATTACAGCGATAAGAAATCTCCCCATATGAAGTTTATGAGGATTAGCAGCGATAGGCTTCAGCTGCAGAAATGTCCCTTTCTAGCAGAAAATGTCTGGCCATTATTATCACTCTCACACCCCGCATGCTATTTCCGCCTTTGAAGAGGATGTGGCTAATGTGATTTTTTCCGCGTGTGGTGTTTGGGTCACGGCTCTCAAAACCAGCATTGGGAATCTCTTTTTAATTGGTTTGCAAGACTTTCATCCGAGCTGAAGAGTACCTGCGTGTGCATCAGTGCGCTGTGACAATCATTCACATCCTTACAGCTGCACTTCTTTTATATTGCATTTTCTGCAGGGCATACGTCCTCCTCAATATTTAGAACATGTGCATTTGTCTCATGAAGGTACCAGTCATTGAGGCAGAGAGAGAGAAAGATAAAAGAGTTGATATAGCTTACTATTGTCAGGATTCCCATGGTTATTAAATTAGGCCTACTGGAAAGTTTGATAACTAATGTTGCCTGCCCATAAAAGCTTACTAGATGGCTAAAATAGCAGCAGACAAACTAATCCAGCATTACCTGTGCAGCAGCTGTCCAAA
The DNA here is from genome assembly GCF_964638095.1 of Poromitra crassiceps. Classification (NCBI taxonomy): domain Eukaryota; kingdom Metazoa; phylum Chordata; class Actinopteri; order Beryciformes; family Melamphaidae; genus Poromitra; species Poromitra crassiceps. Next base: position 39,294,469 of record NC_139642.1, read on the forward strand.
GACAGTCAAAAAAATGTCAGCATGTGATTTGACAGCGTGGGATATTTTAATTTGAATTTCATTAATTGAAATGTATTAACATATTATGAATTCATATGACATGTTGTTAAATAATAGATGTTTTCAACATGAACATCAAGGCATTTTTGTGCAATCTGAGATTAGAAAACCTTTTTACTAGTGTGACGGACACATCACTTGGCTTTCAGGAGCACCAGTGGGCAGAGTAAATGTCACTCAAACTCACCCATTTGAGGGATTTGCTAAGTGCCGCGCGTGTTAGGGAAGTTTGGGCTGTGATTAGTTCGGACCTGGCTGAGAGGGCAGCCCTAGGAGCTGTCAATCATCATTCCCCCGAGAAACGGGACATGCAGCAGATGAGTGAGAGACTCAGAGGACGCTTACTATGATATCACTGTGCACACACAGACACAAGATTTGATGTACGGAGGAAATAACTGCAATATCTGACTCAAAGCCTCGTTCACGTTGAATGGTAAATAACGGTGCCTATAAGCCTTTATTTATGATCCTGTGTGGCTTATTTATACATACTGTATAGCTACTGTACATCCCCCCCCCCCCCATTTTCTCCCCAATTGTACTTGGCCAATTTACTACTCTACATTCTTTCATGTGTTTAAGTACACACATGAATGCGTGTGTACACACATCTATCATTATCTATAGATAATTTACATTACACCACACTTATTGTCTATATAGTAGTTAATGCAAAATTCTGTGTACCCATGCCTTGTTTGTTTTAGCTTGTGCATATTATACCTCTTTCTGTGTGTGAGTATTTTGAGAGCAACGCTAACCAGAGTCAAATTCCTTGTATGTGTACATACCTGGCCAATAAAGCTGATTCTGATTCTGATGATGGATCGTTTGCCATATGGACTCTTGATGGAGAGATGGATTGATTGATGACACTTTTCTCCTTGAACTGAAGTGCACTGGATGTTTACATGTCTGTACGTCTGTGGACCTATCGAGGTCCTCCTACAGCACGAGCTGGCCAATGGCGTCGGCCGAGCAGAGAGCAGCTCACATGGAGCGGCATGGGTCAGCGCAGAGAGGCTGCGGGCAGAGCTATGTTTCAGGTAGGGCTGCAGTCTTCACTGCTAAGTCATGGTCATGCTGCTAAATACTAATGCAGTCCAAACAAACCAAGTGTACATTTCACCTAGATTGCAGTAGACATATTTGGATTGTGTTAAACCCATAGACCAGAGGTTTTCAAAGTGGCTCCAAACAATTTCAGGCAAGAAACAAATGAAATGCTATGCAAGTGAAAACAAATAGTCTATTTAATTATTATTACATTACTTATTACATAGTTGTCAAAAGGAGATCACATAGAATAGTATGTGTGATCTGGTTAAAGAAATAGTTCAGAGATATTGGGGAATTTCACTGTTTTCCCACTTTTCCAAAGTCAGAAACAAATAACTGACTTTAGACAGACCTTTTTTTTAATAGTCTGAAGCTATTGTCTCAATTGTTGGGATCAAATACCATAATCATGATCACATAGGCATCCATTTAGCAGGGGAAGGGGGGGGCTTCGTCCTAAAGCTTTGTCTGAGGGGAGGCCCACAGCCTCAGACTTTGAAAAGCCCTGCCCTAGACTGTAGACAACGATGCCAAATTAACACGATAGTAGATGAGATCAACACAGCGCCCGAATAATTTGGCTATTAAGGAAAGTTTGAAAGTTAATTCACTTGCACATTTAAAGAGCAAACAAAAGAGGACAGAATAATATCATGAGTATAGTGTTGACTCAGGAGGGATCATATTTAATGGGAAAAGTTGATCTACAGGAGAATAAATATTTGAAAGCAATAAAGATAGAATGCCTGAGAGCCTTACTGCATTATACTTCATTAGATATTTTGAATTGCCGTCTGGTGCCTGAATTTTCTTTTCCTTCACATAAATAAAGACATTTCCACCATAAATTTATGCAGAAAAGGCCCAAATTGGTACCAGGCTAACATGGTGCATAAAAGCAAACCACTAGAATGCAGGAAATGAAGTGTTGGGCGCTCAAAATGTATTGGAGTAAGACCCCTGCTCAATAGAGAGCCAAAGCCACGCCCACTTCTGGGTTAGGCATACGAACCAAGGAATTTCATCCACCATTTTATTTTATACATTATATTATCTCTCCTGATTCTAAATAGGCTATAGCTGAATCGCTTGGTTTGACCAAGTACAACTATTTTTATAAGCATTTTACGGAATATACCTAACCCGGAAGTGGGCGTGACTTTGTCTCTCTATAGCGTGTCCCCACCAGTGTTTACACGAAACATACACCCATGCCAGGCGGACACCAAAAATTAGATGGTGACATTGTTTACACGTCCAATAATGATCCAGGATCGGTAGCTTATGTGAATAGCGTAGTACAGAATCAGATGACGTGTGGCTATTAGCAGGAGTGTTTGAGAAAGAAACATTAACCATTAAACAGCCGTTAAATGGGTTGGAGGGGCGCTTTAAGATTGTTTTTTTTATTTTTTTATTAGTGCAGCCTAGATCAGCTAAATTGCGAGGCAGCTGACTCGCGAGAACGAGATCAAAATCACGCCAGAAATCCATCTTGCCATGCTGCCAGACATGCGTTTACTCGACTCCACCAGTGGTGCGAACCAATCAGCGTCCGAGGAAGGAGGAGGTGGTCCTAAGTGGTTGAAGTTAGCCCGTGATACAAGGGTGATAGACAGATGGTTCATCCAATCACCTGCCAAGTATTTTTTGAAAGTGCCTTTTAACCAGTTTTTCCAAGATCGAGTTCCCAGATGGTTCTAACTTCTGTGAAACAAACCATCTGGCAGCATCCGGTCATATATATTTCCACACACACAAATGTTTATTTCCTGCTGATTTCAATTGTTTCAAATCCTATGTTTTTATATTTATCTTTCTCTGCACCTGGTGCCCATAACTGTATGGCTCTGCTGTCACCGTGACAAGTCATGGTGTGTGTGTGTGTGTGTGTGTGTGTGTGTGTGTGTGTGTGTGTGTGTGTGTTTGTGTGTGTGTGTGTGTGTGTGTGTGTGTGCGCGCGCGTGCGCGTGTGTGCGTGCGTGCGTGTGCGTGTGTGTGTGCCATTGAGTTATATGTGTGCGCACACATGCGTGTGCGCGTGCATACAGTTCACAAAGCAAATTTCTTGCTTTAAGCTCTAGAGCTGGAGCTCTTGGGGATGCTATTGAATCAGTACTGCGGCCTCCCTGAGAGATAAAATGGTATGTCGGAGTCTCTGAGAGTTTGATGGCCAGCCATTGAACTCTGTGTCGACCCCAGTCAGGGTATCTGCTCCCATCAATAGCTGCATCTACAGTGCTTTTGGGTTCAGCCACTTTAAGGATTCCAAAATCAATCCAGGTGTGGGGTCTTAACTACAGCCACCTCTATTAGTTACATGGGTGAGGTACTCAGTCTGAATGGTAATGATTGTTGAGAAAATGCCAAACCCTGTGTGTGTGTGTGTGTGTGTGTGTGTGTGTGTGTGTGTGTGTGTGTGTGTGTGTGTGTGTGTGTGTGTGTGTGTTTGTGTGTGTGTGTGTGTGTTTGTGTGTGTGTGTGTGTGTGTGTGTGTGTGTGTGTGTGTGTGTGTGTGTGTGTGTGTGTGTGTGTGTGTGTGTGTGTGTGAGTGTGTGTGTGTGTGTGTGTGTGTGTGTGTGTGTGTGTGTGTGTAGTCATGTTTTCTTGGTGGTCTTGATAATCATCCTTTCTACACTAGTCAAACATATTAATTTTCAAAGATCACAGTGGAAATAAGCTTTTTTTTTTTAGCTTTATTGTGTCATCCATCATTCTATCGATGTGTACTTGAGTTGAAGATGTCCCACACTTGTATATTACACACACACAAAATCCACTCAATCAACTGCATGTCAGTGCTGCTGTGCTTCACCACCGTTTTGTGGAAGATATTTCCAGCCAGGTATTACCGTTTATTCTTCATCATGTTCTCTGATGCCATCTGCTGGATCCTCACACTCACACTGATTAAATTAATTTGAGTTCAAAGTGGCAGACCCCACTCAAGCTGCACAGTGCACACTATACAGTAGTATACGCTATACTCCAGGGGTTTCCAAAGTCTGATACTGTGGGCCTCCCCCCAGACAAAACTTGGAAAAAGGCACCCCCCTCGCTCAATTGCTGGATGCCTATGGGATCATGATTATGTGATTTGATCCCCTATAGGCACTCAACAATTGTGCCAAAATAGCCTGATATTGCTGTTTGAAATGCTTCAGACTATACCAAATACATAGAAAAAGGTGTTTGAAGGTATTTTTTATTCATTCTATGTGATCGCCTTCTGATACCTATTGTAATAACTGTAATATTTTTTCACTTCCATTCACTGAGCCTCCCCTGAAACTGCTTGGAACCCCCCTGAGGAGGCCTGCCTCCCACTTTGAAAACCCCGCTCCTATACTCTATTTCTGTGTTTACCATAAATAGCATGCTGGATAGTTTGCAATTGCATGATATTGTTAGGCTGGGGTCGAGTGGATTCATTCACGTGCAGACACTTGAAGAGTTTGGAACACTTAAATTGGAGCTGCTGTAGCAACAGACGCATAAACAAAGACTGAAGGCTGTTGCAGAAGTTGACCAAAAACTGAATTTACGATCGAGCACGGAAGACTGGCAGAACCCACTCTTATAGCTCCTGAACATGACATCACTTTACATTATGACATCATCAGTGGAACCATCAATGAATGACATCATCAGTGGGGGGCATCATCACTCATCACTGTTGACATCCTTGGTGGAGGGAGAGAGGTGCAAACCTGGTAGGACCTGTAGGGAAACTGGATGGATAAATCCAGAAGGAGGCGGTAATGCAACATAAAGGATGCCATAAAACACCACAGAAGAAGAAGCAGACATCCAAGGGCAATCAAAATACTGTCAACTCAAATTTGGCTGCGTTCCAATCAGCTAGTAGTTCCCATCGAAGTGGACTGCACAGGGTGTCCAGCCATAGTAACATGGCTGGACACCCTGTGCAGTCCACTACGAAGGGGAACTGCTAGCAGATCGGAACGCAGCCGTTCCATTTGGAGGCCCTGAGCCCTATAAAACATTTCTATTTTAGCCCGCCATTCCCCAACCTTCTCTCCAACCCTCCCCTCAAACGTAGGGAGCCATGGCCCCCCCATGTACCACGGTATGATGACAGGATTGACTATATTTGGGGCTACGTAAGAAGGGCCAGCAACGGCCTCTGTACCATCCTTCGACATGCTGAGCGCGTGTGTAGAGGGGGGGTGGAAGCAGGAGGCAGGGCTGCACTGGAAGCTTGCTTTGCTTGGGCTAAGCTGACAGTCTCCGCAGGGGCAGGGGGAGACTGAGGAATGTCACGCCTAACGAGTTGTTCTGCAATGCGCCCCAGGAGCTGTTCCGCCAATGGTAGCTTCAGGTCTGCCATCAACATTGACCCAACAGTGGCTTGTTTAGGAGCAGGGCAGCCGACTGAACATGAACTGAGACCCAGGGTCAGGTTAGGTGTTGGCTGATGACCGGGACTCTGGATGTTCGAACTTGATTGATGAAATCTTGAGAAGGCCATAAACCTACAAATATCCTAGCTCCCAAAAAGTCTAAATTTATGCCCTGTCATATTCAATACAAGTAGGCTAGTCCCAACAACATAGATAATTCAGAAGTTTGGCTGGTAGTGGACAAACTGTCTTCTTCTAATTGCACACACTTATTCCTAATGAACAATCATCATACTAGTCCTTTAAAATGCTGTTTCTTTAGGGATTTTTACTGTCTGCATCTGTCTCGATAGTTTAAACTGTATAGTGACCAAGGTATTTTACCAGTATATAACTATTTACGGTGGTAACATTCTCGCCTATAGGTTGTTTGTATTGTATTGTATGTGATATTTGTATAGCATCCTTCTCAAATGTATCACAACAACAATATTTGTTTTTCTTTCTTTCTCAAAAGGGGTGGCATGCCATGGCCCACAGCCAGGTCATCAGGCAGAGTGAAGAAAGGCAACGCTTTGCATGCTTTTCATTATTCAAGAAGGCATCAGGCGTCGTGTGGTTGCTGGGGGTGGAGTTTGTCTCTCGGTTCATGGACAGACCAAGTGCCAAAAGTGCATGTGAACAAGTGGAGCAATGAGCTCAGCTCTGAGGGACCAGTGAGGCAGCAGCAACTTGGACGCCATTCACAAGACGAGATGGAGGAACCAAAATAAACGTCCCGCTGCTGCAGACAGTCGAAGGTAGGCTATATTTAGACACCCAGACACCCACACTACACTCAGCTTTTCCAGGAGTTCAACTACCTGCGCGTTAACAGATAGCTTGTTTACATTTTCTGCCACTAGTAAAACAAATAAAAATAAACAAATAAAATCCGTTTTCCCCCTGTATGTTGTGTGGCTTTTCTGTAGCCTACAGTTAACGACGCCACGATTTGAAGTTTCAAGTTTGGTCCTTGAAATTGTGTCCTTGAAATGCGTTGAAAATGCGTGTAGCTACATCAATCTTATCTTAAGTTTAGTAGAGCGAACTTCATGCAACACTTGTGGCCATCCCTTTTTCAAATGTTTTTTAAGGGGGAAATGACATTTCTTTTTTTCTATTTCGCCCTAAAGCAAATAGATGCGAAGTCCATTTGTGACATTGAAAGCTGCAGCGAAGTTAATCTTAGATGATGTTGAACGCAACAGCCGTAGGTAGGCCTATTGCCACCAGTCACTGGTGTACTTGGTTGGATGATAGTGCAGTAATCCGCGGATTTAACTGCCTGTAGGGGGCGCTATTTTGTGCAAAAGAGGTTAGCTGACAAAGTCATGGGTCGCAAATAAATGTACAAAGACCATCTAGGTTAGATAAAGCAGTCATTGTGGTGAAAAGCCACAATGAAAATGTGGCAGTCTCGTCCTGCTCTTCTGCATGATAAATACCATAAATATAGCCTATAAAAACGGTGGGAAACGCAATTTAAATAACAGGAAAACAAAAAAACAAATTGATTCAAGTTAGTATTAAGTTTACTCTCCCTTGTGTCCCATGGTCTAAATTGCCCACACAAAATGTAATGTTCTGGCCTTAACTTGGACCCTGCATTTTACTGAATGTATTTCATCCATCCCAAATATGAACAGTTGTGTCTCTTGTGGTTTCACTACAGGGTCATAGTGCAAAGATTATCCTTCAAGCTCCAACCTGTGTTGTCAGTTTGTCAGTTTTGCTTATACGCCTCTGTACCAAGGGATTCTCAAAGTATGACCTCCAGATGGAAAAACATGTAGGGGTTCCCAACTTTTTCATTCCACTATTACTCAACTACAAATTCAGTTTGCAGTGCACCATTATCAGCATTTCAGTTCACCCTTAGTACTTGTCCTTAAAGGGAAATTGTTATAATGCATGCTATATTAGCTTCCATACAGTAAAAGTAATGATAGCCTACTCAACTGTCTTCACTTATCAGTAATACTACTGAAAATGTTTGCAATACAAGAATTTAGATTTTCACGTGTAGCCTTTTTTTTTTTTTTTTTTCCCCACATTTAGAGTCTTTTGTGGTCATTTAGAAATATAATATATCATACCAGGAAAAATTACTAGAAATTAGTTTTTGAAGGCAGGTTCAAACTGAAGCACCTCCAGGAAGAGCGCAGCCCAGGATCACCCAGGCATTTTTAGCGGAATAGTGCACTTCTACAGACTTCCAGCCATCTGTGTTTGTGTGTGTGTGCGTGCCCGCGTGTGTGTCTTGTGCCTGTGGATAAAATGGTAGATGGAACAACTGAACTAAGCATGTCTTTCCTTTTTGATATTCATAATTCCTTCTAAGTTATTTAGATAAAGCCCTGGGCCATCAGCTGAGCAGAAACTATGACCGTTGACTTACTGTATGTTATTGTACGTGTCATGCCTTGTATATCTCAAATATCCATCAAGAGCCATCGATAGGTGACTTTTTTTTATTATTATCTTAAAAGGAGACAATGAGATGTTGACCATGTTGATGCAGAATGCATAAGAACATAATCACCTCACTGTAACTGGATATGCATGGTGTTTGTTCACCTCGCAGGTCTCCTGTTTTCCACGGCCACAGTGGGTGCGAGTGTCTCGCTATATGAAGCCCCTCCCACGCCAGGTAGATAATAGGCAGGTAGTGGAGGGAACAGGTGCAGTTTGCAGCCAGTGAATGGTCCTATTGTGTGTTAAGCCTATACTCACAGAACAGTGTGGAGGAGAGGCCACCTGATGAATAATTACTGAGTCTAGATGATGGCTTTTTGTTTGGTTTTCTCTTACCTGTCACATGGTGGACTTACCGCTATACATAAGGCTTCCAATGCAGTGTGAAGCTTTTTAGTACGGCTGGATGATATGGTTGAAATCAATATCACAATAATCACAAGTATTTTTTACCTATATCGATATATAACCATATGGCTCACATAAGCGAAATCATCATTAAATAATCAAATTAATGGATTAATTGGATGGCACGGTGTCTCAGCGGTTAGCACTGTTGCCTCACAGCAAGAAGGTCCCGAGTTCGAACCCCGTCCCGTCCCAGGCCCTTTCTGTGTGATGTTTGCATGTTCTCCCCGTGCTTGTGTGGGTTTCCTCCAGGTGCTCCGGTTTCCTCCCACCACCGAAAGACATGTATGTTAGGGTTAATACTCCTGTCAGTGCCCCTGACCAAGGCAATGGCAAAAAGAACTGGAGTTGGTCCCTGGGCTCTGCACTGCGGCTGCCCACTGCTCCTAGTTCCAGGAAGGTTCCTAGTAGAGGATGGGTCAAATGCAGAGGATGAATTCCCCCATGGGGATAAATAAAAGATAACTTAATTTAACCTAATGTTCATCATATTGAACCGAATGGTAATGTTTGGTGTGATGTCAAACTAAACTGAAATTTTAACATAATATTCCAACCATACTTCATTTTGTCTGAGTTTCTAAATAAAATGTTGTTTGTTCTCAGTTCACACAGCAGAATTGTGAATCTCGAGAGCCCAAAATCACCATATCAGATAAGCTGATTCCGATTAGAGGCTTCAAATACTTGGTGAAGGGTCTAGAAGCAAATTCAATTGGGGTTTGTAATTGCTCCCGTAGCTAGTCCCGTTTTTCCTCCGTCTCACTTCAGGCATATGAATTTATGAGCTGCTACTGTATGTGCTTTTTATTGATTATTGCTTGTCTGTTGAGTCCTCCTGTTTGTCCTTGAGGCATATTGATTCAGTGAGCTGTATGTGTCTGTGTTTATGTGCTTTTAATAGTTTGCTGTGTGGAAACGGTATTGCTGCTTTCTTGGCCAGGGGGCTCCTTCGGGGGACTCACCTGGTTAAATAAAGGTTTAAAAAAAATCAAATGTGGAGATGGATGCTGAATGAAATGTGGGTTCAGGAGGTTGTGGCATGTCTGGGATGTAAGGGGGAAGGGTGAAGGAACACCCTTGATCCCATGTGGTGTTGGATAGTCAGTCATCATGGAAAGTCCTTCCACTTTGCATGCAGGGGGGGATTGTAAATGTTTAACAGCACTCTGTACAGTACAGTACAGTACAGTACAGTACAGTACAGTAGTAGTGTATTACTTCTCTGAACGTCCTGAGAGAGGGGGGAAGTGATAGAAATGCACTGGGAGATTCACACGCAGAGACATTACTTTTCTTGTTGTCTGCATCCACCATCAGCAGTATCCTATAGTTGTTGCACGTGTGTTTCTATTCAGGAATCAATTAGCATAGCTGGAGTTAACTTACTAACATGTACTAACATTACAGCTTGATATCTATCAATTATTCAACATGCTCTGCTCTGCTGGTACAAATCCAAATAGTTCTCACCATGGTAACAACAGCCTCAGGGTATTGGTTTCTCCGGCCTGCTGACTCCAGCTCTGTTTCTCCGTCCACGCTGCCCCGCTCCGCTCTGCTCCACATTCTGACACAGATAGACGCCACGGACAGAAAATCTTTGTCAAATTAGAATGTGCAAAATCCTGTTAATACAGTACAAACAATTCACAATTGGGTAGATGAAGTAGGAACTTCGGGGCCGAAACCCATAGGTTCGCCCACTGCGCGGGCTCGCCGCACGCAGCTCGCCGCACATTTGCCCAACTTCGCATCACTGATGACATCACTGTCACTGATGATGTCACAATGCCTATGACATCACTGATGATGTCACAATTCATATGACATCACCAGTGCCTATGACATCATCAGTGATGTCATAAGATGGGTCAATAATGTCACTGATGTCATAGACATTGTGACATCATCAGTGGGACAAAAATTTAAACAGAGCCCACTTCCCTTTTATCCACCTTATTTTTGGCGGCCATGATGCACCATGGGTGCTGCTTCCTTCTGCTGTCCTCTTCCCCCGTTACGTCTAGCTTGACACAACACAGCCCGTCTAATGTACCCGTCTGTAAATGGTGCAGCTGAGCTGATAAATGCCGACTTGTTCAACGAGCAACAGGTTAGCGGTTGTGATAGATAACATCATTAGGCTACATTCCCAAAACGAGTGTTATTTTGTGACGAGCAAACTTTTAACGTCGGAGTTCGACAAGGAAATGCGATGCGAGGAGGCACGGGGCATGCGCTGCAGTCATGGGCTGCAGTGCACAGTCCTATCCAGGCAGCGTCAAGCCAGCGTAAACACAGCTGCTCACGTTCTAGACCGGATATTGCTCCCAGAATTATTTTACAGCGGGAGCCTCACAAAAATAAGGTGGATAGCTAGCTAGATAGATAGATAGATTTGCCCGAGGAACCCACTCGACCTGATGATGATAGATAGATACCGTAGATAGATAGATAGATAGATAGAGATAGATAGATAGATAGATAGATAGATAGATAGATAGAGATAGATAGATAGATAGATAGATAGAGATAGATAGATAGATAGATAGATAGATAGATAGATAGATAGATAGATAGATAGATAGATAGATAGATAGATAGATACTAGATAGATCAATCGATCGATCGATGGCTATAATTTGTATTCCATAGTAATGTAAGTAGACAAACTGTCAAATCGCTAAATTCTATATTGGATAATTCTGTGTTTGTATTATGTAATTCTGTGTGTATAACTGCAGTTGTCTGCATGTCAGTAGACCTGGCCACACATTATTGGTAAAATATTAACCCAGTGCCACTAGGGCTGTTGAATGATGACAGGACTGCAGCCAAATTAAAATCCAGGAAAAGCTTCTGTATCAGAGACATAATTTGCATCCCCTCATGATCTGTTTTATGGTTTCAATGAACAGTCTGTTTTGGTGAGGTTCAGCTCACACATTCATCCAGCAAGGCAAGCAATAACTGTGTTCGCACGGTAAACTGCAGACCTGGTTTCAGTGTAGGCCAGCAGGAATTCAGTCAGTATTTGCAGGTATTTCAACATCTCTCTGTCAAATTGAGACAAAACACAGCCAAAAGTCAAATCTGTAATGTGATGAAACTATACTTGACTGCAGTATTTAACTGGGGAGTTATGCAATTATCCTTCAGTGTGTGTTTTCCTAAACAGTACAGTAGAGGGAGCACTATTACCACAGCATCGTTTGCTCTTCTGTTTTGTTATTGATGTTTAACTCTACATTGCAGTACATCTAGTTGTCTCTGTGTGTAAAATAGTTTGCATGTATATCTTACAAAACAAATTAAGGGTTGTCATTGTTTAGTTTGCCTTAGGACTTTTAGTGTTGTGTTTACTTGAAAAGATATGCATGGATATGGGGAGGAATTTACACACTGTATATGACAAGATGCCTTTGAGATGGTATAAGCTCATTTCCTTATGGACAGAGAAAAGTGTTTAAAATTAGACTAAAAGATTGAAAGTTAAAAGCTCAAATAAAGAAACTTGAAAACTTGAATACAGTAAATGGAGTACAGTAGGAGTAGGCAGAGGTGATGTTAACTGGCTTCCTTTTTAAGCCCATCATGTGTGTTACTGGATTATTTATTTATTTATTTATTTATTTATTCATTTATTTATTCGTTCCTTCATTCATTAGTTCCTTCGTTCATAGATCTGCGGACTCACAGTGCAAATCCTTGGACCCAAAACAGAACGCATGCCATTAGATGTTGTGCAGCAATTCTCTCTACTTTGTTTGTTCTGCCTGGCTTTATGTAGTATGACAACACGATCCTCCCTGTTCTGAGGGAAGCTTTTAACTAGGTCAGGAGGAGCATGCTGAAAGGTCATTGTAATTTGTAATACAGACTCAATAATTAGGAGTGGCAGAGAGAAGATGATTGTACTGTGTGTAGTGTGTAGTGTGTGTGTGTGTGTGTGTGTGTGTGTGTGTGTGTGTGTGTGTGTGTGTGTGTGTGCGCGCGCGTGCGTGCGTGCGTGCGTGCGTGCGTGCGTGCGTGTGTGTGTGTGGTGTTGGACATATTTCTCAGGTGTTGCTCTACAAGCGTTCCAGTGAAAGTTTTCTTTAGGCTACCATTTTCTCTGACAGGTGGATGAGAATGTGATGACAGCTGAACTCGTTAGATTGTTAAAACGTGTTGCCGTGGGGCGCTGCTGTGCAGGTATTCTGGTTGACGTATGGTACTGCATAATGTTTAGGTGTGACGTTTGCCATTTTAATTGGGGGCCGCATTTCTCTACGCCGTAACAGTAAGGCCACTGAAAACAAATCAGCAGCTGGAGAACAAGAACAGTAATGGGCCAGTTGTTCCATGTTCTAACTGTGGTTTCTTTCTAAAACAGAAAACGCCTTCACACACAGGGTGTTTGTATTGCTGATGTAGGTCAGACTTAGGAAAAACTGGTTCATGTGGTAGGTGTGTCCAGTAGGTTCGTGCTCTCACTCCAGGGGCTGAAAAAGATTGATTGAATAGTAGAGCATGAGCTGCAATCCGTGTGAACGTCTCTTTGGCTTTTCTTCTGAGTAACTTTTGCTGCAATTGATGTTCTCACACTTTTCTCTAATTTCCTCAATGACACCAGCCCTTATTAACGTCAGGAAGTAACGCAATGAGAAGACTAGGACTGGACATGCAGGAGAGTGCTGTGAATGTGCCGTGGAAGTAGTATGGACTTTAGTTTTCTGCATGTGGAGGAGGATGTATAGTTTTCTATCCAAACATCACAACATATGAGGACTAGTTGTGTAACTTTGAAATACAGTTTTTGTTTTACAACCTGATCATTGAAGAAGTGAATGTGCATCTCATAAGGCAATGAAAACAGCCAGGAGCGTAACACGTCTTCCATGTATACTCGACAAATAGAGGATATTTATTCAGGAATACCTTGTGGGCATACAGTAGGCGGTAACGTTGTAGCTGTCAGAGCAACATTTGTTCCTGCTGCCTCTCTCTCTCTTGCTCTCTCTCCCTCCCCTCCCTCTCTCCCTCTCTCTCTCTCTTACTGCTTTGCCCCTCTCTTCTCTGCCTCTCGCCCTTTTTGCAGAAAAGAGGAGGGGCCGTGTAGTAATCCAACACCTGCCCAATTCATGAATGTTACTGTAACTTGCTGAACTGCCCCGACAAGTGCAGGGGTTAAAACACATGAACAGAGCGGAGCTGGCATCTCCGGCACACAGGAGACGCTTCGCTGCTTGACCGAGAGAGAGGAAAGAAACCGGGCTTGTGAGCAGGAAAAAGGAAGAGGAAAAATTAAACATTATATGCTGGAAAAAAAAGTCTCCCCCCTTCCTGAGACAGCTTCAAATGACTGCTTTGGAAGAATGATTGAAGTTGCAGCAGTGGGCTCCCTGCCATCCGACATGTCTTTAGAAGAGAGCGCTGGGAGAGACAAGGCTGAGAGTGAGACGGAGTGCTCTGAGGGACTGGATGAGGTTGTCCTGCTGGGGCGCATTGCCAGCTTACCTCTGGATCTGTTCCCACCCCGGGACTTCAGAGGGAAGTTTAAAAAGATGCGCCAGAAGAAGAGGCCAACCATTCTTGAATGTAGGTACTGCTTCTAACCTCTAATGAGAGTTTAAAATTATGTTTGTGTAGACTTGAGTACCGGCAGACTGATGATATTGGACACATTTCAGCTACTACGTATCCTGTCGTCACTGTGTGAAATGCCTCACCTCACAGTTGTATTTGACAAAGCTATGAATCTGGTGGCTTGTTAATAATAATGGACTCAGATAGTGGGAGGGTCCATCACATAATGAGTGTGATAAGAGGGCTTTTAATTGGCAGGTTTCGATTTTTGACTTTGTCACTGGCTCCACTTTCCAAAACAACTTCTCTCCTTGTGTCCTCAGAGGGGGAAAAAAGGAGAAAACTGATTATTAATAACCATAACCAAGCGATTTGGGATAGAAGAGATTGAAAGAGGGAGAAAGACGAGAGGCGCCAGGGCCAGAGAGAGACAGAGAGAGAGAGAGCGAGAGAGAGAGAGAGACAAGTTTGAGCTGATACCATAAGGATGGCTGAGCTGGACAGACATGCCTCGCATTCCTCACCTTCATCAGAGCTTGATAATGCTTTTAATAAGTGCTTAATGTGACGGAGCCCTCGCCCACTTAAAGTCCATAGGAAAATGTTTACAATCATTTTTGCCATTAGCAATGCCTATGTGATTGATGTGGCTTACCGACGTCACACTACAGTATGAGTGTATTTACTTTGAGACCCATGCTGCCAATAAACACATCTGCAGATTTGATGCTAATTATGAGTGTTTCACCTCAACAGTTCCCAATTCATATAAGCCCACGTCTTATATATCTTAATGTTCGGTAGCAGTGTTACCCTTGACAAGTTTGAAGACATCTAGATGGTGTTATGCCCTAAACACTGTATTAAAGTTCCTCAAGCGTGACACTATAGGCCTGCTATTTTTACGATATCCACTTGTGGCTGTTATGACACCACTGAGTTGTCTTGTCTGGCACATTCATCATTAGACAAATCTGTGATCTCCAGTACGGTGAACTCTGAACGACAGATCCGTCAAAGCTGTTACTGCTCCTCACATACAGTAGTTTGGTTATAAAGAGGAAGCGCAGCCTGTCCGGAGAGGCCCATGAAGCTCATACTCTCAGTGTAAATATGAGGTATAAATGCACAATGAAACTAATGCCTTGTTACTTCTGTGCTGCAATATTTACTTGGGAGTTTTATTGCCAAGTTCTATAGTTGTTCATGACTTTAGCTAATATCACATAGTTTCAGCTCCACAATGATATTCTTATTTTAGACTACAGGTATTGTATGGTGGTTTTTAGATCCTCTTTGTGCAATATGCACCGTGTGGTTTATTTGTTTTGAAACAGAAGTAGTTCATAGTTTAGTCTTTTCTCCATTCAGCTCAAGGCGCAGAGAAGTCTGCGATGTCTCCATCCGTCTGCCTCCACTTTAACTTGTTCCTGTTTAGCAGTCTTGTTGCGAGAAAAAAAAGAAATTATTCAACTAGGGGATGACATAATCATTTGCCCTTGGGAAGGCCTCTTACTGGCCAAGTCAAGATGACTAGATTATAACTGATGGATAAGGTGGGGGAGTGAACTGTGAGTATTCAGCTTTTAAATGATCCATTAGGGCCAATTGCTGTTTTCAGCAATACTTTAATAAAGTGTTTTTGCTGTAATATTCCAAACAATTGCAATAAATTAAAATAAAATAAAAAATGTTAAATGATCCACAACTATGAGACAACAAATTAGCACTTGTCAAATTATCCAAACAAACCTCTTGTCGCTGTTTGGCGAAACCATTGGACAAGTCTTAAGCATTATGTTTTTAGATCGGGTGTTTTTGCAGACATCGTGACAAGGATTGCTTTCTGAATGTGCCCCGATCATATCTACTCACAGCTCCATCATGTATGAAATTTTTTTATATTACTGATCATTTGCAAAGAAAGGGCTGATGGAGTGATTGATAGATAGATAGATAGATAGATAGATAGATAGATAGATAGATTGATTGATTGATTGATTGATTGATTGATTGATTGATTGATTGATTGATTGATTGATTGATTGAGTGTAAAGTATGTGCTGTAAATACCCATAGAGTGATACAGTATAGTGTAGTTAAAGTGTTTTCCAGCATAGTTTTCTTAGTGGCGCATATTCAGAGGATAATGTATGGTGATTATTTGATTTAAGGCATGTGGCTAAGAGCAGGGCAGTCATACTGACATTCATCTCTCAAGACAGACTTTCGAGAGAGAAAATATATTCCCCCCCCCCCCCCCCCAGATTTTACTGACATTGACTCATAGCACTTTAGATTTACTTCTAGATACACAAAACAGAAGAAGCTAGCATTCATATGGCTTAGGTGAGAATGTGGGTGTTGTTTTTTAAGTAACAGTAGCAACTTCAAATAATGCTTCTTAATGCTTTTCCACTCTGCTCATACCACCCCACATGTTGATTGTAATTTGTTCAGTGTGTCATTTGTTTCCATTATTAGCTGGTGCTCAGTTCCTCTAAAAACTAAAGCATTTAGGTCACATGAGTGAATGAGTCACATAACCAATAGTAAGCAATGTGTTTTGTGAATAAATTGGGGACTGGATAACTAAAAACTCTCAAAAACGGCTGACACTTTTTTAAGAAACAAAAAAACTATACAAAAAGATTATCTCTTCATCTCACAAAATGCTTGAGAAATTAAAGTTGACCCAAGCTTTAGATGTTATGTTCAAGCCACTAGCTTCATGCAAAATCATATAAACCCATAATGGTGTGACAGTTAATGGTATGTTTTGCCATGTTGCTACTGGGAACCAGCTTTATGACATTTTACATTGTCAAGTGAAAATTAAACATGGCAGTCATAGCGTTCATGGCTTCATCACAAAACTGCAGCACAAAAACAAACTCAGCAAATACAGGAAGAAGCAAGCAAACAAACATTTTATTATTTATTTACTATTGTAGTTTCATTTTTAGTTTGTGGGGCTTAACATTGTGATTCTTCAATTGGGCAAACTGGAAGAGGCAAAACATTGAAGAAACAAAACAAAAGTCAGCTGAAGTGGTCGTATATTGATAGCTTCATCTTCAACTCTTCATCCTGAGGTAGTGTTACAGTAGTGTAAGCAGCAGTGAGCAGGTGGACTGGGTGGAACTAGAAGAGACAGGAAAAGCTTGCTGCTGCTGTGGTTTGGCAGTTTGTCAGAAGGAGATGGTGGGTTGACTTTCTTTTTTCAACCCATAAATAAATATCCTATGGTGTGACACCTCAATATTGCATGAGAACGATTTCCCCAAGCAGTGTAACCACACTAACTGAAACAGGAATTAACACCCTTGAGGACATGTTAAAGTCCCTGGAAACCAAAATCCACAAAAACGTTCTAACTATGTTATTTAGGGTCTTATGTTAGTAACTGTCTGCCTCAGAAATTATTATACATTACTTTCAACCCAAAGCCTTAAAATCGACACTTTTCTACAAGATTCTACAAAGTACTTCCTCATTGAAGAGAGCAGTGCGTGAGGTGCTAAAATGCAGGAGCTTATGACGTCATAAGCTCTATATAACCTTTGTACACGCGCGCAACTCGCCCTACTGTGTGTGTGTGTGTGTGTGTGTGTGTGTGTGTGTGTGTGTGTGTGTGTGTGTGTGTGAGTGAGTAACTTCGCGTCACCAGGCTGTGTCGAGCGCTATGCTGTTCTCTCTCTCTCTCTCTCTCTCTCTCTCACTAGTCCCGAGAGAGAGAGAGAGAGAGAGAGAGAGAGAGAGAGAGAGAGAGAGAGAGAGCACACAGAGTGGGAGACAGACACGCTGTGGGGGCAAAGAACGGACAGAGATCTCTTCCTCTCAGAGGAACACACACACACACACACACACACACACACACACACACACACACGCGGTGTGTGCACAGTGCACACACCGACACTCATCTCTCTTTCTTTCTTTCTCCGTTTCCCTCCCCCCCTCTCTCTCACGCTCTCCGAGAGACAGCAATTTCCCTGCTGTAGACTGGACACGCCCACACAGTCCGCGGGAGAAAGTACACTCTAAAAAATAATGAAATCTCATGAGTTTTGCCATGGCTGTCAAACCTAAATTTATATACTTTGCGACGTTCATCATCGTTCAAATTCGGCTGGTGGCTTATTAACATAGGATCCTGTGATGTGATGAACTCAAAATGCTAAATAATAAAGAAATATTTCTGGTTTCCAGGGACTTTAATGTTATGACTGAATATTAGTCATCCTTTCTTTTCCAGCCTTATGCTGGTGTTCCACAGTGTTTTGTGTTTTAACTGTTGCACTAATTGGCCCTGTATGCCACACCACAGGACACATGGAGAAAAAAAGAAAAAAGTGTATTTGTTGTCAAATCAATCATATTATGTTCACTTATCAGTGATATACAGTATGAGGGGGGGTGGGGGTTGGGGGCAGGGGGTACTGTTTGATTAGAAGTATTGATTGGGCTAGCCTGCATCATAGTAGGTCAATCAATTCTTAAACTTCAATCCCCTTTAATGTGAACTGCTTACTGTACATGTAGCATGTGTATCAGCAGAGCCAGTGGAAGTGCTCCACAAAGTATCCAGTGTCACCAGTCATGATCGTAACATATTTAAAGCAGAGCAGCCTGGCTCCATTCCCTGGACTGCAAATGGGTTACATCCTGACAAATGCGTGAGTGTGTTACGTAATGAAGGTCAAGTGGTTATCGCTTGATGGACAGACAGAGGCCTGATAGGATTAGTGATAGCGCAGAGAGAGCCGGGAGAGGAAGGCGGGGGGGGGGGGGGGGGGGGGGGTTGGGACATGTATATTATAGCTCACATGGTTAAAGTTATGCATCTGCTCTAGAATATGGCAAATGGGACCAGAAAAAAGTGAATGCTATTTTACTTGGAATTGGAGTATGGTAAGACAACCTAATGGCATCCATATGAAGACAACCAGGGAATTGCTTTGCCTGTATAGGGCATGCCTGTTTCTTGTTATTCACCATGGAGATGAATACGTAGTGTACTAATAAGGAGCCTTGCCTGTTCCCACCCACTTACAGTAGGAACAGATTGATCACTTCTTAGCTCTGTTTGGGCTTGTGGACCAATGATGCAAACGTCCGGGAGCCTTTGATATCAGATTTGCAGCCCTGCCTTCCTGTCTCTCTCTCTCTCTCTCTCTCTCTCTCTCTCTCTCTCTCTCTCTCTCTCTCTCTCTCTCTCTCTCTTTCTCTCTCTCTCTGCAAAAGTAAAATACTTTTTCATTGATTTATGGATTTTCTGTAAAGCATACAGCAGTCATCACGGGATTGTCTGCTGCCTGCATGAATGAAGAAGCAGAGTGGAAAACTGAGGGCAAATATTGACTAGAAGCTTAAGTTGCTGCTGTAAAGAAGGAAAAGGGTTAAAAACCAGCAGTCAGCCGCTGTCGGGGCCAGATCCCCTGGGCACAGTGAAGGAAAGCTCTTTAATCCCAGTGGCCTGTGGACCACTTGAGTGTCTTCTTCTTTGCTCCTGTCTCCCAGGTGCTCTTCTGTGATGATGTGTCATCATGCCTCCCTCCATCCATCCTGCATCCTCCATCTCTCCTCCATCTATCAGTGGTCGACTGCCCGGGCTACATGCTCCGCGGCGCGCTGAGAGACGCACGAGCCCCATGATGCGCTATCATGGTTATCAGCCTCAGTCTGCACGCAGACAAACAGTCGTTATTATTAACTGCGCTCCGCTAAGAGGATTGCTTCCTGCGCTCTCAGCCTCCATGCAGTTATTTAAAGGGAGCTTGCATCGCCGCCCACTGCCTGCCACAGCTTTAGAGAAACAGAGAGAGAGAGATAGAGAGAGAGAGAGAGAGAGAGAGAGAGAGGCTGGGAGAGTGTGGAGGGGGCAGAGCGAGGGAGATTGAGAGAGAGAGAGACGGCTGATGGCCAAGGACAGGACACAGGAGGAGGAGGAGGAGGAGGAGGGGTAGAGGAGTGTGTTTTCTCTGGGTCTCGTCAGCGCCACGGCACTGCGCGCGTCATAGAGAGGTGACAGCAGGCGCTACCTGCTGGTCCCGGCTCAGCTGCTGCTGCCTGCTTCTGGAGGGAAGTCACGACTAGCAGGGGGGCAACACAGTCAACAGGGAGCTGCAGCCATGGCCAGCCAGCAGGACTCTGGCTTCTTTGAAATCAGCATCAAATCCCTGCTGAAATCATGGAGCGGCAGTGAGTAATGAGTATAGTAGTTGACTTGTTGCGATGGTGGATGTTGTTATGTCGTGTTGGTCTCAGGGGGGGGGCTAACTGAGGCTGCTCTCTGCCACTGGGGACCTGACTTTATATAGCCTCTTTTTCCTGTTGTGTTCAACGGAGATGACGTGCTGCTGATCGAGCCGAGCGTGATTTTGCCGTGCCCACCATTTGGTGAAAGTTAGAAACGTTTCGCTTTTAGCAAAAAGGGCACCGCACTTCAAAACAGGGGCTTTAAATTGTCTCATAGCAACAGTCGGAGCCATAACTACGACCCCAAGCATCTGCTGGCAGAGAAAGAGCTGCTCATTGCGCACAGACAGGCCCTCACTGCACCAGTCACAGGGCATGAGGGGTAGGGTTCAGATTCAGATTTACTTAGTGAACGTGTTAGATTCAACATGTCATTTGTGCTGTTTACGTTTAGCTTCCAGCTTTATTTGGCTGTAGGTGAGTCTGCCACAGAGCCTAAATAGCTGCTAGTATGTGCCAGGACAGTGTAATAGGATTAGTGGGGGTTCAGCTTGGACGCATGTCCTGTGCAGAGCTCACAGCTCCATGGCCTGCCAGCATGCCCATATGGATGAGATGGGATGCCCTGTGTGCTTTTGATTTGAGCTATGAGAGGTTGATTCTGTTTGGAAGTATATATACACACACACACACACACACACACACACACACACACACACACACACACACACACACACACGCAGAAAGAAAGAGGCAATAACACATGCAGGGTGGGAATTACACAGAGACCAATGGCCTCCATTGCCCTTCCCACTGGCCGTGATGCCCTGAGATCCCTAAGGCCACCTTGGCAGTGCCCTGCTACCAGCCTGCTACTGTCAGTTGCTTTAAAAGCATCAGTGGTCTCAGTTTAATGTAGCCTGCCCTATGCAAAGGATGTGTCATTGGCTCATTTTAACAAACATTTCAGAAAAATCGCTCTTCATGATGTCAATAGAGCAATGGCCTTTGTGCCCTGGCAGGTGGCCTTGTGCCCTAAAAGAAATTGTGACGTCCGAAGGCCAGATGGCCCCTAAAATGAAGAAATTCCCACCCTTCCGGGAAGTAACATCCCAGCAGGTCTGGCAGATTCCCGTCCTACAGTAACAACTGACATTCTATACTTATTAGCAGTAAATCAGATCTAAGCATCTTTTTGTACGTTTTGTTCAAATAGGCTGGTAGAAAACCAGCTGGAACCCTCAAGCAGCATGATGTGTATCTCTTGAATCTGAATGTAAAGAGATACCTCAGCACAGGCCGTCCCTGTATATACACACTGGACGTTGTGCCATCATCTCCTGATGATGTTGCATAACCCTCAGAGTAGGTCACTTTGCTGATAAAAGGCACAGACAGACTATTTGTATCCGCAGAGACCCATGGCGCTATGCCTTTAACTTTCTCTATGTGGTCTCCTAATCTCATCCCCCCCCACCAAACACATTGCTTCCATTTATACGAGCCATTATGCAGTGAATCACAAGATAAGATGGCAATAGAAACAGTATAGCGAATCATCTGAAAACACTTATTTTGTGTGAGTAGGATGTCTAGTTTTGCGTGGATCTCTTTATTTTTGGCTATTTAAGGAAGGATCTGCAGTGATCGTAGGTGGAATAGTGCTTTGAACTAGGATGTTCCGCTGCTGTTCATTGCTGTTTGTATTGTAACTGCAATGTAAATAAAAGAGAAGGGCCTCAGGGTCTTGTCTCACATAACAAGTCAATGTATCCAACTCTAATAAAAGACTGTGGACTAGCAGGACAAAACTAGCATTGTGAGGTAGAGGCGTCAGGTCTGGTGTTCAAATGTATTTTTTTTTTATTACTCAATGCCTCACTCCACCACCCATGCCCTCCCCACCTCCTCCCTTTCCCTGCCCTCTCCTCCCCCACACTCCCTGTCCCCCCCACCTCCTCCCTTTCCCTGCTCTCTCCTCCCCCACATTTCCCTCCCTCTTTCTCCCTCTGGCTCTCTCTATCTATCATGATCAATCATGTTATTATTACTACTGTAATTGCTATTGTTGTGTCAGCTAGATTTAGCTAGACATTCTCTGTGAAGTCCTCTGAGACATGCTTGTGATTTAGGGCAAACTTGACTTGACTTGACCCTAAGGATCAGAAGGATGGTCCGCTCTCAGCCAATCAGAGCAGGAGATGAGCTGCAGTGAGCCAAGCAGCAATGATCTCTCTAATGATTGGTCGAAGCTGTGGTGTTGCATTTCTATTTCGCGTCTGTTGTCCAATTCAGTTGTGTTCATTTTCTGTTCTCCTTTTGTTTGTCTTGTTTTTTTTTATCATTTTTCATCGAATCTGCACACCTTTACTGTTGTCCCCCTCTTTTTGTGTTCATTATTTTCTGTTATCTGTCACTTATGTTTTATCTCTGCAAGTACAGTAAGTGAACCCAACTAAGCTTCTATGTGAGGACATCCTACTATCCTACTATAGAATGAAGGAAACTGTCTGTCTGTCTGTCTGTCTGTCTGTCTGTCTGTCTGTCTGTCTGTCTGTCTGTCTGTCTGTCTGTCTGTCTGTTTGTCTGTCTGTCTGTCTGTCATTTATCTCTGCAACAGGTTGGCCGATCGATCTGAAATAGCACATAGGCATTTTCCCATTTCCTCCAACTTTAAACTGCTTATGAGCATTTAAGCACAATACTGTAGCAGAATAAAAGTCCAACACACACAATAAAAGTCCAACACACACTTCACACAGCGCAACGGGCTGGCCAATCAAACTGAAACTGCACATGGGCATTGGCACAGGCAGGGACTGACGAAGCTGGTTTTTCCATTTTCTGTTTACATTTTTACCATTTTTGGCAAATCTGCACAGAGTTGTGGCGCAAGAGTTGGAAACAGGATTTATTTATTTATTTATTTATTTATTCATTCATTCATTCATTCATTCATTCATTCATTTATTCATTTATTATGTATTTATTTGCACATATTTAAAAAATAAGAAGAAAGAAACAGAGAAAAGTAAATCAACGAAAGGCGAAAGCATGTGCAGGTAGAGACAGAGAGACCTGAAATTGCAGAAGGTGTAGATGAATCCCCTCTGTTGGGCTGTAAGTAATCTCTCGAGACAGACTTTCCACTTGCATCGAAAAATCTGTCGGCAAGCTCCGTGAAAAGGTGCAACATCGCTCGCAGGGTGCAGGCTCGCAGGGTGCAGGCTCGCAGGGTGCAGGCTCGCAGGGTGCAGGCTCGCAGGGTGCAGGCTCACAGGGTGCAGGCTCGCATGCTGCGCTTTACCCGATCAAAATGGAGTGGACGTGACCGCTGTGTGTAGTCAAAACGTACCGTTTTCAGCGTGTAGCAAGTTGTAGCGTGTAGCAAGAGTTGTTATTGTTGTTTCATAGCGATGGAGGGATTTGAGAGCGACACGCAGGGAACGCAAAGGAAATCCATAAATGGTCAGAGCCGGTCAGTTGGAGCCAATGGCAGAGCTTGCAGGGAGCGGAAAGGGATTTTCTTCCGCTGCCAACGGAGCCTCTTGAGTTCCTGTTGCACCAGATTGAAACGGGGCTGCTGCCCCCAGAGGTTAGAAAAAAAAAAAATGATTTTTTGTGTTTAATCGATGGGTTCCCAGATTGGGCTGTAAGAGACAGACGTAGGCTGTGTTTTAGGACTGATATAAATGGCCTGAGATGCCCTCTCATAGCAGGCGACAGTTTCCAGCATGATGTCAGCCTACTAAAACAGGACTGATGGTCAATACTTTGAGACCAATGTTTTAATCTGCTTTTCTCAGAGGTCTGTAATCACTCATTCACTCTCTCCACGCTCCTATTCTCGCTATTATTATTCTTTCGAGACACTAAACTGCCAACTTGAAACATGTATTATGGTTGTTGCTGCATCGGCTCCAGCTGTTGCCTCCTATTTCTGACAAATAGCTCAGTGACCAAAGGCCCTACAGTTGGTGAATAGCATGCCGGCCTTGCCAGGCAGGCTTGGATGAAATAGCATTTTCTTTCTGGCTTCCTCCCATTTTCTCCTCAATTGTACGTGGCCACATCCCCCTGTCCGTTGCTCCACCCCGTCTGCCGATCTGGGGCTGGCAGTGCCACTGTTGTCAGTTGTTAATTTGGGTTTTACATTTATTGTAGAAATCACAGTTCTCTGTGAAATCAGGGTCAGTTGTTAATGACTGAAGTAATACATTGGATGTGAGCTCCAGTGATTCATTCTCTTTCATTTATAATATGGAAATATTGCCGTTATGGGACATCTGGCTGTTAACAGGGGCTTGTTTCCTTTAACCTAAAACTTAATGAGCTGAAGCATTACGTGACATGACGCACAACTTTTTACTAACACTTACCTTCAGTGGAACACCTCAGGACAATATGCCTTTACTTACCTTCAGCGGAACACCTCAGGACAATATGCCTTTACTTACCTTCAGTGGAACACCTCAGGACAATATGCCTTTACTTACCTTCAGCAGAGCACCTCAGCACAATATGCCTTTACTTACCTTCAGTGGAACACAGCACAATATGACTTTACTTACCTTCAGTGGAAC